>NC_057813.1:519971903-520093051 GCF_018294505.1 Triticum aestivum
TCAAGCGAGAAATCGTATAAGAATTGTATTTCAATTGTTTCATAACATTTGCATTGAAGATCTTGCTTTCTAACATAATTTTCAAACTCATAAAGGCATTGGCTAGGATGCATATTGTGAGGATTATCATTGTCATTGAATTTCATTAGAGAACTTACCTCTACCACCTTAGGTGGTGGTGGTGTATCAAGCCCATGTATTTCTTCGATAGGAAGTAAATTTTTGACATCCTCAGCTCTACTACCTTTTTCTCGCATAGATTTCTTTGCCTCTTACATATCACTACTAGGGAAAACCTTATACACAGAATGTTACCAGTAGCGCTGTACAGAATCAAACGCTACTGCTACTTAGTAGCAGCATGCGTAAATAAACCGCGCTACTGCTATGACTTTAGCAGTAGCGCGTACTAGCGAAAAGCGTTGCTACTATGTTTGAACTGGGCGCACATGGCTAGCCCAACCTAGCAGTAGCGTGTATACTGGCCCAGTGCTATTGCTACTCTCATTCGCTGTAGCGCGCTTACGTGTAAGGCGCTGCTGCTAACGGAAATAAAATAAAGTGAAAAACAAGTAGAAAAGTAAATAAAAATGAAAGAAATAGAAAAGGGAGAAAGGAAAAAAATAAAATGTAAAGAAAAATAAAAGAAAAAAGGGGAAAAAGGAGAAAGGAATAGCAGTAGCGGGTTTCAGGAAACGTGCTGTAGCTAACTTAGCTATATAGCGTTTTGGAAATGCGCTACCATTACGTTTCACTTAAACAGCGGTCCCCCCCCCCCGCCCCCCGGCCACCACACTTCTTCCCCAAATCCTTCGCCCTCGCCGCCGTCTCCCCAATTCGCTGTCGCCCCACTTCGCCGCCGTCTCCTGCCGGCGTGGACGCCCGCAACCTCACCGTCTCCCCCCGAGGCCGCCTTCATCCTCACCGCCACCGCCCGAGGCCGCCCTCAGCCTCACCGCCGCCGCCCGAGGCCGCCCTCGACATCACCGTCGGTGCCCTCCACCTCACCGCCGCCCGAGCCCACCCAGGACTGCCGTTGCCCATGCCCGAGACCGCCCTCTCTGCCCCTGCCTCCGTCACCGAGCACCTCCCCGCCACCGTCTCTCCCCTCTCTGTAAGTCCCCCACCCCTCCCCCCGACTCCTCTCTCTCTGCATTTTAGAGAAAAAATTAGTAGAGCAAAAGTTTGTTTATAGCAAAAAATTTAGTCTAGAGCAAAGGATGTTAAGTAGTAGATGTTAGAGCAAAAATTAGTTTAGAGCAAAAAATTTGGTTTACAACAAAAGTTAGTTAGGGTAGTAGGGTTTAATTAGGAAAGATGCTGCTTGTATAGTATATAGTGATACTAGTAGATGTTAATCAGGTTAGGGCAATAGTGGTACTAGTAGATGTTAATTAGATGTTTTTCAGTTAGGGCACTAGAGTTTTGCTAGGTTAATTAGGTTAGTAGTGCTGCTAGTAGTAGTGGTACAGTAGGTTAATTAGGTGATGTTAAATGAACAACCTAAATGAATTAAATTAGTAGTTAACTGATTTTTTTTTCCTTTCATCATTATAGAGCACTAAAGTTAACTGAATTTTGTTCTATTAGTAGTTAAATGGATTTTCTTCTACACTTTGTTTTTGAATTAGCTTGTGAAATTTGGACATGTGGTTGCTCGTGTATATTTGGACATGTGTTGCTGTATCGAAGAGGGGATATTTGAACACTGTTTCCAGGGAATGATGCTGAGTGGCCTATGTTTTTTCGGAATGTTGATTCATTTCTGTTCCGGCAAATTTCAGGTTCTCGATTTGTCCACTTTTTAGCAAAGGTCATGCCGAAATTCTCCATGAATTTTGGCATGACTTGTGCTACAAACTAGGACATATCGAGTGCCCAGGATTTACTGCACCAGGAAGGAGTCAACATTCTCGCAAAACAATAGGCCTTTTTTATGTCATTATTCATTTTTTTAGGTCTAGAATTAACTGACTAGATTTAATCATAGGAAACAGGGCTAGCAACGATGAAGGACAGGGTTCTGGTGATTGCGACAATGTCTACCGGGTGGCAGACGAATTTTTTAGCCTTATCGACGATCAACCGATGTTCTTGCTGGGCCCACCGGTGGCATCGGGGACTGAGAACGACATGTTGGAGTGATTGTCGATATATGACAATGTGTCCGTTTAGTCCATACTTTCTGTATGACAAAACTTTGAGTTATGCATGCTGAAACTTTATTTGTGATGTAATTAAACCGTCCTCCTCCTCGACTAGCGAAAATCACGCTAGTTAGGGCATTTTGGGGTACGATGAACTTTGTTATTTATGCTTATGATATGTTGTTTGTATTTTTGCCAAGTCTGTCTCTTTCTGTTGCTCAACTATATATGTTGCATATCATCGACTCATGTGACAATGCAGGTGCATAGATCATCGATGGTAAATAAGTGCTACGCCAGGAGTATATATACGATAAGCGGCCGGAGTGTCAGGCCCTGGTGTACCGGTTTCCGGTTTCCGAGCGACAGGCAGTAGTTAGTTTAGGTTCACGCTAATGCGAGAGAGGGATACGAACTCATGTGCTCAAAGTGATAGATCTTCTCGCATATACCATTGTTTAGATGGATGACGATGTATTTGCAAGTAATCGAGACTTGTATCGCTATTTTCGAGATGATAACGAGAGACCACTTTGTGTTGGATGATGATTATGATGATGACATGATTTGATGAGACTAATTGTATGTATATGCTATGATTACATTTGTATGTGTATGATATGCTAAAGATTATTGTATAAAGCATATTCAAATACAAAACAAATACAAAAACAAATATGCAGGAAAAAAACTAATAAAACTAGTAGTAGCGAGGGGGAAATTTAGCAGTAGCGTCACATTACCAGTAGCGCTTCCCAGTAAACATCGCTGCAGATAATATCAGCAGCGCCCTTTTCTAAACAGCGCTATAGCTATTCATGTATAGCAGTAGCGAGGGACAACAGGCGCTACTGCTATACGTTAGTTGTAGCGCCTTATTAGTAGCGCCGGTCCCCGCGCTACTAAGAGGCCAAAAACCCGCGCTGCTGCTAGGCTTTTCCCTAGTAGTGTATCTTCAGGACTGAGATATAAGATACCCCTCTTCTTTGGAGTGGGTTTAAGCGTTGGTTCAGGAAGAGTCCAATCATCATAATTTTTCAATATGTTATTCAATAATTCTTCATCTTATCCAATAGTTCATTCCCTGAAAACACGACTAGCACAACTATCTAGGAAGTCCCTAGAAGCATCATTTAGTCCATTATAGAAGATATCAAGTATTTCATTTTTCTTAAGAGGCTGATTAGGCAAAGCATTAAGCAATTGGAGAAGCCTCCCCCAAGCTTGTGGGAGACTCTCTTCTTCAAGTTGCACAAAGTTAAATATTTCATGTAAGGCAGCTTGTTTCTTATGAGCAGGAAAATATTTTTCAGTGAAGTAATAAATCATGTCCTGGGGACTACGCACACAACAAGGGGAAAGAGTATTGTACCAAGCTTTAGCATCACACTTTAATGAGAACAGAAATAATTTGAGAATATAATAATAGGGAATTTTCTCATCATGAGCAAAAAGGGTGGCTATGTCATTCAACTTAGTAAGATGTGCCACAACAGTTTCAGTTTCATAACCACGGATTGAATCAGATTCAACCAAAGTAATGAACTCTGGGTCGACAAAGAATTCATAATCCTTATCATCAGCAAAGATAGGTGAAGTAGCAAACTAAGGATCACATTTCATTCTAGCATTCAAAGATTTTTCTTTCAGTTTGCATAATAATTTCTTAAGATCATCTCTATCTTTGCAAGCAAGAACGTCTCCAGCTATCTCTTCATACATAACATAACCTTCCGGTACCTTTGGCAATTCATATCTAGGAGGGCTAGTTCTAGTAGGTGTTTCAATATTTTCAGTTTCAAGCTCTTCATCAGTTTCAACAATATCATGATGTCTTACTCTAGCTGTTTGTTCATCAAGAAATTCACGTAGTGGCACATCATCATCAAGCAAGGTACTAGCATCATCATGAGTAGAATTCATAGCATAAGTAGCATCATCAATAACTTGCGACATATCAGAATTGATAGCATGTGGTGGTGGTGGTGCAAGTTTACATATAATAGAAGGTGGATCGAAAGCGGAGCTGGATGGCAGTTCCTTACCTCCCCTCGTCTTAGAGGGAAAAGTCTTAGTCTTAGCATCCTTCAGATTCTTCATATTGATAATTTGATAATAATCCCAAGTGACTCAACAAATATAGCTATTCTCCCCGACAATGGTGCCATAAAAGGTCTTTTTAACCCACAAGTATAGGGGATCGCAACAGTTTTCGAGGTAGAGTATTCAACCCAAATTTATAGATTCGACACAAGGGGAGCCAAAGAATAGTTGCAAGTATTAGCAGCTGAGTTGTCAATTCAACCACACCTGGAGATTAATTATATACAGCAAAGTGATCAGTAGAAAAGTAGTATGATAGTTTTGATAGTAGTAGCAACGTAATAGTAACGGTAACAGTGATAGCAGTGATTTGGTAGCAAGTGCAATAGTAACAATAGCAGTAGTAACTTAGCAAGAACAATATGTAGGAAAATCATAGGCATTGGATTGGCGAATTGTTGGATGATATTCATCATATAACAGTCATAACCAAGGGCGATACGGCACTAGCTAGTTCATAAATACATTGTCGCTACTAGGGAAAACCTTATACACAGAATGTTACCAGTAGCGCTTGTTAAAATGAGGCTCTACTGCTACTTAGCAGTAGCGCGTCTGCCAAAACCGCGCTACTGTTATTCGCTTAGCAGTAGCGCGGCAGGAACAGAAAGCGCTATTACTATAATTGCCACACCGTTCCCGACGTGCTAGGTATAGTAGTAGCGCCCTTCTACGAACAACGCTACTACTACGGATTTTAGCAGCAGCGCGTTTTTCCTCCCGATGCTACAGTTAAAGCTATTTTCACCTGGGCGGCCTGATTCCCTCTCCTCTGCTTCCTCCCCCAATTCTCCTCTACTATTCCTCGTTGCCTCCGCCTCGCCGCCGTCTCCCCCGACCCCGCCTCGCCGTCATCTCCCCCGACCCCTCCTCACCGCCGTCTCCCCCGACCCCGCCTCGTCGTCGTCTCCCTCGACCCGCCTCGCCGCCGTCTCCCCCGACCCCGCCTCGCCGCGCCTCGGTGCCGCCGTCTCCCCCCACCCCATCTCTCTCCCCGCCCTCTGTAAGCACTCTCCCCTTCCGATCCCCTTCTCTGCTTAGTATGAACCCTAGCTATTTAGTGCTAGTTAGTATGAACCCTAGGCTATTTTTAGTGCTAGTTAGTTAATTACTTAGATGGTAATTAGGGCAGTAGTTCCTAGGTACTAATTAGTTAGTAAGAACTAGGTACTAATTTGGTACTAGAATATTTTTATTTATAGTAAGTTTATTTTTAGTAAGAACTAGTTGAATTAATAGAACTAGTTAGTAAGAACTTGTTTCTATTTTTAGTTAAAGCAATTTTTCCCGCCTCGACATGGACGATGCCTATCCCGCATCCTCGTCGTCGAGTCGGCGGAGGACGACACCTGCTTGACTAGATCGGCCATGCCGGGACTGGGCTCCGCCGGGGTGGTACTGGGAGGCGCTACCTACCGGGGGCGCATGTTGGTGAGGAGCCAGCCTGTCGTTGACCTGAACCTTCTTTGGTGGCGGTCGCGTGGGCCAGTGATGATCCAGAGGCTCGAGGACTCCGTGGAGGTGGTGCGTCACCGTGTCAGTGAGGAGTACGCGCACGTCCGTTGCTACTTGTTTGCATTGGAGCACAGGCCGTTCTCCAATACCTGGCAGGTTCTCCGGGGATCTCACTGGAGCTATGATCCCATGATGGTTCCTTCTCTATGGGTGTCCACCGCCCGCGCCGATACCCGTCATGTTCTAGGGTTTTAGTTGTATTAGTGATGTTATATGTATGACACTATTTGTGATGTATTAGTGATAATATTCGACGATGTATGGACGCATGAGATGATTTACTTTTGCTTATTGAATGCATGCTAATTTGAGTCCTATAACATATTTTGAAATGTATATCTTGTGTTGCTCAATATCCAAGTGGCCGGTCATGTTTGCAGGTTACACCTCCGAGTGCCCTATGTTTTGCCGGAGTGTTGATTCATTTCCGTTCTGGCAAATTTCAGGCGCTCGATATGTCCTATTTTAGCAAAGGTCATGCCGGATTTTTCCGTGAATTTTTGCATGAATTGTGCCAGAATATGTAGGAAATATCGAGTGCCCCGGATTTGTGTGTTGAGTATCTTGGTAGTTGTCTTCGATCGATTTTCAATTAATGTTTTAACTATGAACATAGGAAATGTCTGACGACGAAAAGGATTTCGGTATTTGCAAATACTGCGAAGACGAGCATGGCTTGTGCAACGGAATCTTCCTAGATGATGATAGGCGCTTCAACATCAAGCTGGACAAGAACTTCGAAGTGGATACAGTAAGTCACAACGACAAGTCTTTTTTGTAATTAAGCATGACATCTGCTTCATTTGCTTCAACTTATATTTTTTTACTATTCTACTAGCGTATCCCCTGCCATGCAAGAGTTTTTGTATTGGATAATATAGGTTTCAGTCATAGTATGGAGGAAAAGAAAGTTTACTTGAAGACCGAGCATGGTTATATTTTCCATGCAAAATTATACAATTCAGACGACTACACCTATTTTGGATGCAAAACATGGCGAGCACTATGCAAGACTTATGCATTTGAGCCTGATATGGTTATCACCTTCGATATTCGTCTGGAAGATGATATTGAAGGTAATACCGACATCTGGGTAGATGTGCAGACGCCTCCAGTTACACCATTATGTAAGTTTCTCAACCATATTTATGTCTTTGATATTGTTTATTCAAAAATAGTTGACAACTAATTTGTATTGTCAGCTTATTTCGGTGCAAGCAAACATGTCCAGCGCTTGGTAGACAGGACCATATACTGTCCTGGGGCTGAACTCAACTGCGAGGAGCTCAGTCATTATGTTTCATGGCTTGAGGATCTTGATACTGTCAAGACGAATTTTCTTCCTGCATTTAGAAATGTTAGTACTGAAAATGTGCGACCAATAGAACTATGGTCACATCTATTTAGGAAGGATGGTAAGATTTTTACTATTTGTCGTCAGTGCATCTTTTCCATACATTATTTTTTAAGCTAAACTTCATTGCTAAGTATGTTACCATACAATGTTCTTCACCAAGGACTCCCGATGAATGTTGTGCCTTATGGGATCGAGACTAAAGGTACCATGAGTTTTATCAGCTTACGGCCAAGATATCCTACAGATTACTTTAGTGCATTCAAGATTAGAGACGGATGCTTAATAGTGCAAGACTGGACCAAATATGTGATGGGGGAGCGCAGAGAAGTACTCGGGGGCAGCAAACAGATGCGCTACCCACGATTAGGAGACAGGTTCATCTGCATGCTCCAGTTTGATAAAGGAGGATAGCTATACATGTTTTATGTTATTTTACCTAAGAGAGAGCAGCAGGAGTGATTAGCTAGCTAGAAATGAGTTTGAGGATGATGATGTGCTACACTATTACTATGATGATAAAATAGCTAGTGTTGGTGGTAATGACTATGATGATTATTATTAGCTAGTGTTAGTGGTGATTAAATAAATACTGTTGGTGGTAATGACTATGGTGATGATTAAATAGCTTGTGCTGGCGGATTAGATTCAAGTGGAGGCAACATGTGGTGCACATCTAAAGTACTACTAGTCCAAACTAGATCAAGTTTGGATTAGTAGTATACTTTTGACATGCACCACATATTGCCTCCACTTGAACCTAATCCACCTTCATTTGACACACTGTTATGGACATAATGATGTAAACCTCATAACTGGTATTGTACCAATATTTGTACGATGGCGCATAAATACACTAAAAAATAGAAAAAAAATACTAGTAGCGATGGACAGAAAACACACTGCAAGTAGTTACCTTAGCAGTAGCATGGTACTGAACAAACGCTGCAGCTATTTTTCCTAGCAGTAGCGCGTGCGGGCACGTGTTACTGCTAAGCAATAGCTGTAGCGCCTTACTAGTAGCGCGGCCTCCCGCGCTACTAGTGGACACAAAACCCGCGCTACTGCTAGGGTTTTCCCTAGTAGTGTGTAGGCATGTATTCCATAAATAGTAATACGTGCTTATGGAAAGAACTTGCATGACATCTTTTGTCCTACCCTCCCATGGCAGCGGGGTCCCATTGGAAACTAAGGGATACTAAGGCCTCCTTTTAATAGAGAACCGGAACAAAGCATTAACACACGATGAATACATGAACTCCTCAAACTACGGTCATCATCGGGAAGTGTCCTGACTAGTGTCACTCCGGGGTTGTCGGATCTATAACATAGATATAATGGTGAACATAGACGGTTCAGATTTGAAATCATGGCACCCGGGCCCAAAGTGACAAGCATTAAGCATGGCAAGGTCATAGCAACATCAATCTAAGAACATAATGGATACTAGGGATCAAGCCCTAACAAAACTAACTCGATTACATGATGAATCTCATCCAACTCCTCACCGACCAGTGAGCCTACGAAGGAATTATTCACTCCCGGTGAGGAGCATCATGGAGTTGGCGATGGATAAGGGTTGGTGATGACGAAGATAGAAGATCCCCCTCTCTGGAGACCCAAACGGACTCCAGATCTTGCCTCCCGATGAAGAATAGGAGGCGGCGGCGGCCCGTCTCGTGAAATATGCCCTAGAGGCAATAACAAAGTTGTTATTTATATTTCCTTATATCATGATAAATTTTTATTATTCATGCTAGAATTGTATTAACCGGAAAATTGATACATTTGTGGAGACATAGACAAAACACACTGTCCCTAGTTAGCCTATACTAGACTAGCTCGTTAATCAAAGATGGTTAAGTTTCCTAACCATAGACAAGTGTTGTCATTTGATGAACAGGATCACATCATTAGGAGAAATGATGTGATGGACAAGACCAATCCGTTAGCGTAGCATAATGATCGTTAAGTTTTATTGCTATTGCTTTCTTCATGGCATATACATATTCCTTTGACTATGAGATTATGCAACTCCCGAATACCGGAGGAATACCTTGTGTGCTATCAAACTTCACAACATAACTGGGTGATTATAAAGATGCTCTACATGTATCTCTGAAGGTGTTTGTTTGGTTAGCAAAGATTGAGATTAGGATTTGTCACTCCGAGTATCGGAGAGGTATCTCTAGGCCCTTTCGGTAATACACATCATAATAAGCCTTGTAAGAAATGTGACTAATGAGTTAGTTGCGGGATGATGTATTACGGAACGAGTAAAGAGACTTGCCGGTAACGAGATTGAACTAGGTATGAAGATACCGACAATCGAATCTCGGGCAACATACCGATGACAAAGGGAATTACGTATGTTGTCATTGCGGTACGACCAATAAAGATATTCGTAGAATATGTAGGAACCAATATGAGCATCCAGGTTCTTCTGTTGGTTATTGATCGAAGAGGTGTCTCGGCCATGTCTAGATAGTTCTCGAACCCGTAGGGTCTGTACGCTTAATGTTTGATGATGATTTTGTATTAGGGATTTTTACATCTATGCCCCTGGTTCCTTAGCCATACTCATTCATCACCACGCTCTTAACTTTTGCTAACTTTTCCCAACTCCCTTGCCCGAAACCCTCAGAACTTGTCACAAACGATGGATGTCGTCGGGTCAGTGCTTTGACCGTTAACTCTGACGAGTGGGGCCGCGTTGACTGTGTCGCCCGTTGGACCTGATGAGTGGGGTCGCGATGGACAGTGCCGTGGTTAGCCCTTCTATATTAAGGATAGACTGACAAAGTTGGCCTAATTTATTAGTTTTCACTAACCCTAGATTCTTTCCCTTGATAAAAAAAATTATGTGCTCTTGGGTCGTGGTTAGACTTGGGCCGTGTGCGCGCCGCAACGACAGAAGCCTGTTATGCATGGACGACATGTCCAGCTAGCTTGCATGCATGCACGTAGCTAGCCTACCTGCATGTGCCGCCGCCCGCCGCCACGATGCGCTGACTGGCCTCTTTTTCATGCGAGCTGCCATGGACGCTGACCGGTCTCATTTTCACGCGAGGCGCCACGGACGCAGGGATGGTTGCTGCCGCTGGTTCGTATCATCTCCCACGTGTGTCTCCTCGATGTAGAGCATTGTTTCACACTTTTCGATCCACTCGTATCTATTCAATGTGGCAATTAAAACCTGTTGGCAATTAAAGTGGCATATTGACTGACGCGGCTCGTTTGAACGTAGCAAATCCAAAGCGCGGCCGCTGCCACTCCCCTTCCCTTCCCCTTTCCCTATTTAAACCACCACCCCTCCACCTATTCTCCACACATCCATTTGGGCTGCCTCCTTCTCTTCTTCACCCAAACCCAGAGCACTCTCAAAGCGAGGTGAGGATGCAGTACAACAGCCCCACCTTCGAGCTCCCACCGACTGTGCCGGAGAGACGGTATCCGGTCGGCGTCGTCGTGGATAGGATGCTCCGCGTGTGGGCGCTCTCACGCTGGAGGGGTGCAAGGGGGTTTGCCGAGTGGTTCCTTTGTGCAGGCTTCGCCCACCTCCCGGTGGGCTCGCCGGTGATGTTCCGACTGGAGGAAGTGCGTTCAAACTCCAGGACTCCGCCGATAGGGCTCACCATCACCTTCACCAACAGATTTGATGCGTACTACCTCCTCGGCAAGGTGTTTTGGTGTGGATGCGAATTCATTGCATTCACAACCCAAAACATTTTCACAAACTACGACTACATCTTCCCCACTCACGATGGTATGCATAGCCTCCCCTACTACATCAGTCAGGACGGCATGGAGAGGAGGAGCAGTGAAGAGAAGGCGCAGTGAAGGTGGTGGTGAAGTCCCGGTCTCGATCGTGAGCTTTTCTTGCCCTAGGGTGTTAGGGCCTTTTATCTTTCATATATTTCTATCTTAATTATGTCATTGGTTGTACCATGAACTTTTAATCTCTATGGTGTTAACCCCTAAGAACTTTTTTATGCTTGCAACCCTTATTTGATATGTCATTGGTTATCAGTGTTTTTGCTTGCTATTTCTACCTTATTTGACATGAGATAAATCGCTAGATGGATATGGTGCCGTACACGAGCCCTTCTGCTAAATCAATCAATGATTGAGTATTCCTCAATGAAAACCAGCAAGTTTTCACCCATTTAGAGTAGGGTCAAGTTTTCGCACGCGCGGATAATGGAGTAGTTGAAGTGTCAAAGAGGAAACTAAAGCTAGAAAAATGAGCCATGTTGATGTTGAAAAGAAGAAGAAGAAAAGCTAATTTTTTTTGAATTGTTGGTGGCCCTATTTCATATATTTTATGAAAAAACAAGCTAATTTTTGAATAGTTTGTGGACTATGCTATGGTTTAGGGCACCATATGTTTTATGTAAGAAGTATGTTATGGTTGCTACTTTTTATGTTATGGATGTATGCTTGCAACATGAGATATTGGTCGATGGATACGGTGCCGTAGCCGAGCTGTAGATAAGCTCTCTAGATGGATATGGTGCCATAGCCGAGCCTAGACATGCTCTCTAGATGGATATGTTGGCTAATGGTGCCATCGGACTCTATTTTAGACATGGTTTCAGATGGATATCATGATTTACATAATTAAGTCTGACATGTTCTTAATAGAAAACAAAAACAAAAAATCATGTATACAATATTTCCTTGCAACAAAAACTTGTTTATAATACCCGCATGTCAAAAAATGAAAGTGTTGTGCCGTAGGCTATCTACAGAAGGAAATTGCCATGATATGTACAAATAAATTTGACATGTGCAAGTCCAACAATAAATTGATTTACCATCATGCACTATTTTTGTTCGGCATGGCAATAAATGGATTTACCATGGTAATAATCAAGGGAAAAAACAGAGCCAGCGCGTGCATTCGACACTCAACGCAATGAGACGGCCCAACCAGAGATTAGTTTCAATTTGGGCCCTAGAACTATAGTTTTTTTTTCTTCTGCGGTCGGTGTTGTATGACAAAACTGAAGAAACTGAAAGTGTACAAAACTGACGAAACTAACGGGTACCCGAAACTGACATGATCCACAAATTAAGAAACATATAGCATAAAGCACATGATCCACAAATTAAGCAACACAAAGCATAGAGCACATGATCCACAAATTTAATAAAATAGTAGAGCACATGATCCACAAATTTAACCAAATCCTAGAGCACATGACACCACACTAATAACATCTCTAATGAGGGATGACCAGCAAGTAAGTAAATCCTAGAGCAACTACACAAAAATAAAAGGGAAAAAATCCTAAAGCTATCAGATTCGCCTGCTTATTCAATTGAATCAACTGATTCAAGTTCTTGTTCATCTTCTTTATTTCCCCCTTTAGATCTGCATCCCCAACTGTTAGAGCAGCACTTTCAGAGACCAAATTCATTGTTGCTGACGGCAGATTGAGCTCCTGGGTTGGGGTCCCATTGAATTGAATCCTCTTAACATAGTCATCCAGCCATTCAAAATGTGTGCATTTCTTCACGATCTGAAACGAAAACATGAACCCTAATCCCAGATCGAAAAAGAATTAAAAGCGAATAGAAAAAGAAATCAGAGAAAAATTATGAGATCTAACCTGCCCCTCTGGCTTGCTCTCGCATTTCACGAACTCGCACCCATAGTTTCCATTCTTGACCTCCTTCGAAGTCAGCGGTATCAGTGGTGCCCTGCGTGGGCAGTCGGGACATCACTCCATGGGATGTGGACCATACTGAGTCCATGATGGGCGGGAGGCTGAAGTGGAGCTCGACGTATCGCCCAAAGTCGCTGGAGAAAAAGAAGCAGAGGAGTGGCTCCTCTCATCACCGGAGAAGAAGAAGCAAAGGAGGAGTGGCTCCTCTCATCACTGCAGAATAAGCACCAAAATAAAGGGGGTACCCGAAGAAAGGGAAGGCACAACCAACAAGTCTTGCGGATCGCCCCACAATCCAACGATGTGGAGGCGTCCATGTGATCCAACGGCGCAGAGCCTGCTCGCAGCCTGCCCTCGGAATTACTTCTAGAAGGCCACATCTGAGGCTTGTCGCTTGGCGTTAGGGTATGATCGGACGGCTGACGTTCGGAGCTAGGATTAGGCGAAACCCCACGGGGTTTAGAGGGGTTTTGAGCTGGTCAACGGGGTTTCAAAGGCTTTGACTAAGCATAAATAATTTTAAAAAATCGAAATAATATGAAACCTTCGCCTTTTGTCGTTTTATAGGACACACTAATGAGGAAAAATACTAAACTTGCTATACATACATTTAGAGAGAAAAAAACCTAGCTAGCACGATCGAGGTAAAATGAGCACCATTAATTAAAAAAATCAAAAATATATAAAACCTGCGCACAATGTTGTCTTGTGTGACATGCTATCAACCAAAAATCATAAACGTTGTCTATGGACATTTTCATGAAAAAACCTTCACACATATGAACTATCATGTATGGCGTTTCATAGATACCAAGAGGAGGAGGTAGGGTTTCCCTTCAGTTTATGAAAATTTAAAAAAATCAAAAAAAATCACCAAAGCTTGATTTCAAAGTGAATAAGAAGGATCTGAACTTAGTTTTCCATTTTCATATGGTAAACGTGTTTTTAATGGTTTTTCTATTAAAGTATATTTTTTGAAAAGAATGTAAAAATAGAAAGATTAATTCAATAAATAGTGATTCTTCAAATCTACACTATATAGATTGATTTGGTGTTAATAAAAAATATTTGGCTCATTTGGAGTAGGTCCAAAAAAACTTGATTACAAATGGGGCTCTTTACCCTAGCTTGGGAGCTCATTTGGAGCACATTTCTGATGACTACAAGTTTTGTAGACGCAAAAGAGATTGGATTGATCACCTAACGCTTATAATAGTTCAGCAAACTGTGCAACTCACACCACAGGGGAATGGACTGAAGTGTTGGTTCAAACTCAAAGTTTGCCTAAAATTCAAAGTTTACCAATATAATTATTACACCTTACAAGTTTTCACAGTACTTCAAATTGACGACAGAATCCTTATTACAAATCTTTAAAGTTCAAAGTTTATGACTTGCATTCAAGTTCAAATTCAAATCTTTGCCTTGCTCCTTGTGTTCCGGGATGGGTTAATCGTCTTGCTTCTGGTTTCCCTGGCTGGGATATTTTGTGCTTTTGAAAGCTTTGTCTTGTTGCTTCTGATCTTCACTTCTGGTGGTGGCGGTTTTGTTGAGCTTTGACTGATCGAGCAAGTGATGACCAGTTGACAGTAATCTGTGGGCTCACTAATCTTTGAAGGAACTTCAGACAAAATAGCTTCCTCCTCTCTTATAGCTTCAAAACCTTCGTAAACCATGGTTTCAAATTCCGCATCAAATGATGGTTCAACCGAAGTTTCTTCCTCTCTAGGTCCTTTCTGTCTTGTGCCTCTAATTATCCTTTTGCTGGGTCAAACAGAAATAAGCTTAGCCATCAAAGAGAACAAATGCAAAAAAATGGAAAGATTGCACACATACCAAGCTGCTACTTCAGTTGCTTCATTCTCTAAACTTGCTGCATTCTCCTCTACATTTGCTCCTACCCATTCTTCCTCTTCTCCAAATGATGCATCAACTTGGTTGGTACAACGCCCAGCAATATGCCCTAAGATACCACATCTTTTGCACTTACACTGTTCTTTTACACGACCCTCTTCACCAGCTCTTATCCTATTTTTCCTTGGTCTTCCTGGTGGTCTAGTCAGTATAGGAGAATGGAGTTTGAACCTTGGGTCTACTATGTTCCATTGGTCTTTTCCCAAGAGTGCAGGCACATTTTCAGCATAAGCAGCCAAAAATTTGGCAACAGAGAAATATTCAGAGCAATACTGATCAACATCACCATCTTCACCTCCAATAACAGTCATGAGATGTAGGGCATGTATGCACGGCTTCCCGCGGATCTGCCATTGCCTACAGCTGCATTCATTTGTTGCAAGGTTCACTGGATATCTCCATTCCCTATTTTGAATGTCAGTGTATGTCACCTCAGCCTCATATGTCGATGGTCGAATGCATTTCATCATTAGTCCTCTTGCCTTGGCATGCAATGCCTTAATCAGAGATGGGAGCATAAGATGGCCAACATATTGTGTTTCTGCAATTCTTTTACGAAGAGCCATCTTTACCATGATCATCTGCCTGATCTTATCAAATGCTTGCCACAACAAAAGCCCTTTCACTGACTTGAACTTTGCATTGAAACACTCAGCGAGGTTATTGGTCACATAGTCTACTCTACAGATTTCATTGAATTTGCTTCTTGACCACAGCTTTCCATGATGTTCATCCATGTACTCCTTCACCAAAGGATTATGAGCACACAACACTCTCAAATGGTGCTCATGCTTCCTCAAGCTGCATGTGTATGATGCTGGCCATAGATTCTCATCATAAACTTTGCCTTTGAATTTCTTTTTAAAATTCTGCGCTAGGTGTCGCATACATTCCCTATATTCCACTCCAGGGAATACAATTTCTACTGCAGTTTCTAAACCCTTGCAAGCATATGTGTGTATAACTAAAACTGAGGGTGTACCTATAATGTTCTGCAACTGCTACAGAAACTAGACCGAACTATCCTCACTCTCTACCTCCAACACACCAAATGCAACTGGGAATAGCCAGTTGTGTCCATCAACTGCAAAAGCTGCTGCTAGCTGGCCTCTCCATCTTCCATTCAAAGCAGTCGCATCGACAGCTAAATATGGCCTACAACCATTCAGAAACCCCTGTCAGCAAGCCTTGAAACAAACAAAATCCCTCCTGAAGCACTCCTTCTCCATTGCCTTCCCTTTTAATTTGTACTTAACTGTATGCTTGTCAATCCCTACAACACTCCCTGGACTAGCCATCTCCACAGCTTTGAAGGTGTAAAGCAACTAAAAACTCTCATTCCATGGACCATTAAACCTATCAAGAGCCCTTTCCTTAGCACAGAAAATCTTCATGTATTGTACATTAATCTTGTACTTATCAAATGGCATCCCATGGAGTGTTGTTGGACCAATTGTTGGTGTTTCCCTCACCCGATCCAAGATTGCATCTGCCACCCACCTAGTCTTTCCAAGATTAGATTTGTCCTTTCCCCCTCCCCCTCCAGGTGGGAAAGTGTGCCCATGTGGGTTGCTTTTTATCTGAAACAAAATAAAAAATGTTGTCAAATACAATTAAGAAACAGTACACAAGATTTGAATATAGAATGGATAAATAATCTGATAACAATATTCAGTTGTAATACCTGAACCAATTTGCTCTTTCGCATAGTGGATGCATGCAACCTCCACCTACACCTATAATAAGGGCAATGAACAGTGAATCTTCCTGGCTCACTCCTATCATCCTCATAAGAGTTTTCAGTGAGAATGCAATATGTAGTCACTGCATTACGACAGTCCACCATCGATTCCAATACGGTTCCTGGAGTAAGGTCAGGATTCTTCTGTTCCACTCAATTGTTGGCATGTCCTCACCATCATATTCTTGTATAACTAAGGAGTCGATGTTCTCCTCCCTCTCTTCCTCATCAGTGTCATCAAATCTAGCACGGCTGCTAGGCTCCTCTGCATATTCATCTTCCACTGCCTGTTGACTGACTCTATCTACCAGTTTAGGGAATAGAATCTCATCCTCATCATCATGTTGAGGCACTTCCTCGTTAGGCTCTGCATCTACTTCTACATTAGGTGCAGAAGCGAGAGGAGAAGTGGCGGAATTAGCGATAGCCGACATGTTGTGGCTTTCAGAACAACTAGGTTTACTTGGTCTCGACCTACAAGGAGTGCGAGGACGCTCGCTATTAGCAGAGACAAATGATGTCTGAACACCCTTCGGGATATGTTGTTTGAATGCTTGAAGCACACCGATATGGATTTACCGAAATGGCTGCCAACATTCAAACTAAAAAGCAATCCCAGATGCTCATCACAAGTTAATGGGACAAATCTCTGCTCGGTACTGTCAAAATATCTTAGTTCAACAGCATCGGCAGGGCTCCACGGATACTCACAACAGAGTGCCTCACGGAAATCTCTAAACAAAACACTGGTTTCTACCACTTTAGGATAGAAAAATCCAGAAACCACACATGGTTTAGTTCCATGCAGCTCGCTAGTTTCCATTCTAACCGCCAGCCAAAAAGCAAGTGCAGGATCAACCCTATTCGATTGAAATAAGATAAAGAGCGCAGTTCGGCCAAAAAAATTCTGATAAATTGCGCTGATTCACGCCAACAGTGGTCAAATACAGCCTAATTTACTGATCTCCAAATCAATTTGGGAGGAAAACGATGCTTACCTAGGTGGAATCCATGAATTATCAGCCTTTGATTCGACCCAATCATCTCCATTGTCGATGGGCCGGACGGGGTGCCCCCCGACATCGCTTCCTAATTGTAGATGGGGAGAGAGGGCAGATGCGGTGGAGGCGGCACTACTGCAGCGGAGGCGGCAAGAGTGCGGTGGAGGCGGCATGACGGCGGCGGAGGGGGCGGCGCGGAAGCGACTGGATCTGATTCAGGTTATAGTGAGTGTCAGTTCCGTGGCTGAGGGAGTCCTGGACTAGGGGGTGTCCAGATAGCCGGACTATCATCATCGGCCAGACTCCAAGACTATGAAGATACGAGATTGAAGACTTCGTCTTGTGTCCGGATGGGACTTTCCTTGGCGTGGAAGGCAAGCTTGGCAATACGGATATGTAGATCTCCTACCATTGTAACCGACTCTGTGTAACCCTAGCCCTCTCCGGTGTCTATATAAACCGGATGGTTTTAGTCCATAGGACGAACAACCATTACAACAATCATACCATAGGCTAGCTTCTAGGGTTTAGCCTCCTTGATCTCGTGGTAGATCCACTCTTGTACTACCCATATCATCAATATCAATCAAGAAGGAGTAGGGTTTTGCCTCCATCGAGAGGGCCCGAACCTGGGTAAAAACATCGAGTCCCTTGTCTCCTGTTACCATCCGCCTAGACGCACAGTTCGGGACCCTCTACCCGAGATCCGCCGGTTTTGACACCAACATTGGTGCTTTCATTGAGAGTTCCTCTGTGCCGTCGCGATCAGGAAGGATGCCTCTTCCCGTCTTTAAAGACGGTACCATCGCCAAAGGAGCTTTGGCCGCCGGCCAAACTATCCGGCTAGGTGGTTTCCTCATGACCGCCTGTTCGGCCACCGCTTCGATGATGACCTCTCGGGTCATCAAAAGCAATCTTCACGTCAACTCGGAATTTGCCGAGCAGCTGGATCCGATGGAGCTCTCCTCCGTAAACGAGCTCTTGGATCGCATCGCCGCCCTGGGAGTCGCTACAAACTACAATCAGATTGGGCTTAAAACCGATTTGAGAGAGATTAACTCTCCCCAGGTTACCCACCACGTTGCGGTGGTAGAGGAACAACGCGGCGACTCTTCTTCTGTATTAAAAACTAGTTATGTCCGGACTCCTGAACCCTCCATGCCGGATTTCCGCGGAGGGACGGACGTCGATCAAGTACTGAACCTAAAGTCAGGTAGCGGACCAGACTCGTTGGACAATGACCAGCAATCCAAGCTTCCAAATTCGGAAACTTTTCGGCTTTTGAGCCTCAATATGGGCAGGGTTCCAGACTCAATTCGACCCACCCACCCAAGCATATGCGATCTATCTCAAATCCGGCAAGAGCCCTCTAAAACAGTACATCATTACTGGGCCAGATTCCTCCTGGTTATGGACAGGATAAAAGACTGTCGTGAGGAAAACGCAATTTCAATTTTCTGCAACAATTGCACGGACAAGGGAATCTTGAACGCCGTAAGTCGTCGTGAAATTACACGCTTCGCTGACCTGGTGTCCATAGTACGAAAGTACTGTGCGATGGAGAGTTTCCGGAAAACCGAAACTAAGTTTTGGGACAATCCGGCTCCAAATACAACCCTAGGCCGAAACAAAAGGGTGCATCATGCTCAGGCACCCGGCACAAAAACCAAAAAGCAAAAACCCCATAAAGGGTATGGAACCGTACTGGAGGGATGGCTCAGCGGACCCTGTAAAATTCACAGTACAGAGGGCGCCACTCCAACACATAGCCTTCGAGCATGTTGGATACTACGGCAGGTGGTCAAAAGTGGCGAAGAGCTTATAGCCCCGGAGAACTACTCCAAAAGTACCAGTACGGTGTTAACAATCTTCGAGACTTTCGCATCAAATAATATGCGGAAACGAACAATCCGCAGCCTCGCCGAAGTCTACCAAGTAGCAACAACAAATCCATGGAGCGAACGACTACCACCTTCAACGCCAGCGACGAACCTAAATTCTGAACTACCCGAGCACCAGCCGCATTGGTCCTCAGCCCAATAGTGGACGGCTTTCACCTTACCAAGATGCTCATGCATGGCGGCAGCGGATTAAACCTCATCTACGAGGAAACACTTCGAAAAATGGAAATAGACTGTAGCCGCATTGAGCGAAGCAGCGCAATCTTTAGAGGAATAATCCCTAGTCGGGAAGCACGCTGCATAGGAAAAATTACACTCGATGTGGTGTTCGGTTCGCCGGACAATTACAGGTCCGAGGAGGTTACATTCCAAGTGGCCCCGTTCAGCGGCGGATATCACGCTCTATTAGGGCGAGAGGCATTCACAATTTTTCAAGCCATACCCCATTATGGGTACATGAAGCTTAAGATGCCCGGGCCCAATGGAATAATCACTCTTGTTAGTGATCGGGACATAGCACTCCGCGCCGAAAACAAGACAGCCGCATTAGCCCTAGAGGCACTATCCGAAGCCCTAGCGGCAGAAGAACTTACTGCACTGCGCTCCACGGTGAACAGGGACAATGTGATACTCGATAAGAGATCCAATTCCACCTCTTTTAAACCAGCGGACGAAATAATCAAATTCCAGGTCCATCCAACGGACCCCACAAAGACGGCCTCCATCGGGGCACAATTAAACCCTGACGTAGACGCCGCACTACGAGAATTCCTTCGGGAAAATTGGGATATATTTGCCTCGCACCCTTCAGATATGCCAGGAATCCCACGAAGGTTGGCAGAACACAGCCTAAATATCCTAAAAGGATTCAAGCCATTCAAATAGGCTCTTCGGCGATTTTCCGCACCCAAAAGACAGGCAATGGGAGAGGAGCTAGCCAAACTATTAGAAGCCGGATTCATCAGAGACATCAAACATCCGGACTGGCTAGCAAACCTTGTAATGGTACCAAAAAAGGACAAATCCTGGCGCCTTTGTGTCGATTTTAAAGACCTCAACAAGGCCTGCCCAAAGGATCCTTTCCCACTTCCCCGCATCGACCAAATCATCGATGCTACCGCAGGGCACGATTCATTGTGCTTCCTCGACGCATATTCCAGGTACCATCAAATCAAGATGGCGGAAACAGACCAGGCCGCAACGGCATTCATTACTCCATGCGGACCATTCTGCTTCAACACAATGCCCTTCGGACTCAAAAACGCCGGTGCAACATATCAGCGCATGATTCAGACATGTCTGGCTACCCAGATCGGCAAAACAATGGAGGCATACGTAGATGATGTGGTCGTCAAGACCAAACACGTCAAAACTCTAGTAGACGACCTGAGGCTCACATTCGACAACCTCCGAGCATACGACATTAAGCTCAACCCGGAAAAATGCGTCTTCGGCGTACCAGCCGGAAAGCTCTTGGGCTTCATCGTATCCGGTAGAGGAATTAAAGCAAACCCAGCTAAGATCCGAGCTCTGTCACAATTGGATATCCCAAAAGACCTCAAACAAATACAAAAATTGACTGGATGCGTGGCGGCTCTAAGCCGCTTCATCTCCCGTTTGGGAGAAAAGGCATTGCCCCTCTATCGCCTCCTCAGGCGCACCAAACACTTCGAGTGGACGGATGCTGCCACTGCCGGACTCGAAGAAATAAAGGCCATATTGGCAACAAATCCGGTCCTGGCTGCGCCTAACCTGGGCGAACCAATGTTGTTATATATCGCGGCAACACATCAAGTTGTAAGCGCGGTGCTGTTCGTCGAACAAGAAACAGAAGGGCATAAATTCCCTCTTCAAAAACCAGTGTACTGCATATCCACTGTCTTAACTCCCTGCAAGTCTCGGTACCCGCATTATCAAAAGATAGCATACGCGGTGTTTGTGGCATCCCGGAAGCTGCGACACTACTTTCAAGAGTGTTCAATAATAGTGGCCTGAGAAGTACCCCTCAACGACATCATAAACAACCGCGACGCGACGGGCAGGATTGCAAAATGGGCCATTGAGCTCTTACCATTTGACATAACCTACAAACCACGGCGAGCTATAAAGTCGCAAGTCTTGGCTGACTTCGTCGCGGAATGGACAGAAGCTGAACTCCCTAAAGAGTACGACGCATACTCCAATTGGATTATGCACTTCGACGGCTCCAAAATGTTGGCCGGCTTGGGGGCTAGCGTTGTATTGATGTCCCCAACCGGAGACACAATCCAGTATGTACTTCAGATAATGTACACGGACTCCAACAATGCGGCCAAATATGAGGCCCTACTATATGGTCTCCGGATGGCAATCTCCATGGGTATTCAACGCCTAGAGGTGCGCGGGGATTCAAACCTTGCAATATCCCAATTAAATGGAGACTTTGACGCCAAGGATCCAAAAATGGCAGCCTATCGTAACGCTGTCCTAAAAATGTCAGCTCGGTTCGAAGGACTCGAATTCCACCACGTAGCCCGGGATAATAACCAGGCAGCCGACGTGTTGGCACGCATCGGCGCAAAACGCGACGCCGTCCCTCCAAATATCTTCCTGGAGCGGCTCTTTAAGCCATCCGTACTATGGGAAGAGGAGTCCGGAAATAACAACCCGGAAGCAACCGCACCACCCAACACAAAACATTCTGACATAATCGGCGGCTCAGCCGATGAAATAACACCTTCAGCCCACGAAATAATGGCGGTAATTGCCGCGTGGACAGAACCATTCCTAGCCTATTTAATTAGGCAGGAACTTCCCGAAGACCAAAATGAGGCCCGCTGCATAGTTCGGCGATCTAAAGCCTACAAGGTCCATGAGGGAGAACTTTATAAGAAAAGCACAACCGGAGTCCTTCAAAGGTGCATCTCCGAAGAGGAAGGGCGAAACCTTCTGGCTGAAATTCACGCCGGACTAGGCGTACACCACGCCGCAGCCCGGGCCCTTGTAGGCAAGGCCTTCCGTACAGGATTTTATTGGCCGACGGCCCGGGCAGATGCTCAAGACTTAGTCCAACGATGCGTCGGTTGTCAGCTCTTTGCTAATCAGAGCCACATGCCACCCACCGCCCTCAAAACTATACCCATCACCTGGCCGTTCGCGGTCTGGGGGCTTGACATGGTTGGACCCCTTAAAGGGGGAACCCACAAGCAAAAGTACCTATTGGTCATGGTGGACAAATTCACCAAATGGATAGAGGCCAAGCCAGTTAAAACGGCCGAATCCGGACCAGTGATAGACTTCATATCCGGGGTAGTACACCGTTATGGCGTCCCCCACAGCATCATCACCGATAACGGCACGAACTTCACGGCCGACGAGGTTAAACTCTGGTGCAAAAATATGGGCATTAAGCTCGACTACGCTTCAGTATATCACCCTCAAACCAACGGTCAAGTTGAACGAGCAAATGGTCTAATAATGAGCGGCATCAAACCCAGACTAGTGCGGTCCCTTACAGAATCTAACATGCACTGGGTAGAGGAGCTCGACTCCGTACTCTGGGGGCTGCAGACCACGCCAAACCGTACTACCGGATTCACACCATTCTTTATGGTATACGGCGCAGAGGCAGTTTTGCCCTGCGACATAATTCATGACTCACCTCGAGTGCGCATGTACGAAGAAAGAGAAGCCGAGTTGGATTGGCAGGACAGCTTGGACGCATTGGAGGAGGAGCGCGACGTGGCAAAGGCTCGTTCCGCATTCTATCAGCAGCAGGCTCGAAGATATCAAAGCAGAGAAGTACGGGCTAAAACTTACAATGTTGGCGAACTAGTTCTACGCCTGCCAGACAAGAAAATGGACAAACTCAAGCCCAAATGGGAAGGTCCCTTCATCATCGACCAAGTCCTGACCGGCGGAGCATACCGTCTGCGAAACGCATCGGACAACCGACTCGAGCCAAACCCATGGAACGCAGCCCGCCTCCGAAGATTCTACGCCTAGCGCCGGACTCAGAGTTCGTCTCCTTCCTCCGTCCACATTTTATACTTCAGTTGTCTTTTGTTTCTCTCTTTTCTCCCCACCTTTTTCATAAAGCCCTTGAGGGCTGATTTGCGCATTGTTCGCACACACTTGATGTGCTACCCGCACTCATTATACCTGGGGGCTTCTTTAACAGAAGCTTACTTATACGGGCTTTATGCCCAACACATGTGTCAAACTTCCGCATGTACCTTTTATTCACCATTATATGCATCGATATGACTTAAGTTTTGGCCAAGCTGGGTTGCCTGGCTCCTGTGCTTACCCCTACGTTCCCGATTGTTCGGCTAGGAGGTAAAGGGAGCACCTCTGCGATTGTTACTGCCGGGTCAGCCGGATGTGTACCTCAGACTGGGTGAAGCCGAAAGCTAGCGTTCTTAAGGGAATATTCGGTCGGTGACTTGAAAGATGATTTTTTACCCATTTATTTATCTGCCCCCAGATGTTTTCCTGCTCTCTTCGCAGTCCGGACATGCACTTTAGGGCATGCCTCCCAGGGAAAGGAACCCTTAACGGAACTATTCTCCCTGGAAGATGTTTCTTACTAACCATGTAATATAACATAACTAGTTGGGCACTTGTCTGATAAAGCACTAATGACCCCTACGCCTGGTCTCCATGCATGCCCCGGTTTTTTCATAACCGAGAAGGTATTCGGACACACTCCGGACTCTAGGGTCCCGAGGTTGAAGCAACAAGGTCGGCAAAGACAAATAATCTACAATCCGGCTAGAAGGCATTCTACATGTCATTTTAAATACGTCGTCAAATCGACTGACTGTACTCCTCCTCAATCCCGTCTAACAGGCTGTCTAATTTACAGTCCCGTTGGGAATACTTAGCGGCCAATTCTACTTGGCCGTACACTAAGCTCACAGGGATCTCCTTCCCATCGGGCCCCACAGGTCCGACCTCGGCCATGTGGTTTGGATCCGCTTTCTTGTACCGTGTCTTCACCATGGCCCAGGCTCCCTGGCACCTTGACGGCAGGCCGATATCTTCCATAAACGGAAGTGCTGCCGTACTCCCTGAAGCTTCTCCGCAAGCTCTCCAAGGCCCTCGGGTAGGGAGACGGACGGCCACAAGGCCTGGACGACGCCACTCATTGCCTGCCGAACACGTTCGAGCAGCTGCACCAGCTCGAGAAGTTGGTCACCCATTGAAACGGGCACTTCCTCCGCAGGGCGACCTGTGAGCACACCTACAGACATAATTCTGTCAATTGACTTCCTCGCTGAACTCTTCTTTTCAAAAGAGTTTGCTCAAGCACTTACTATAGATGCCGCGACGAAGCCGCTGATTCTCCTTCACGAAGCCAGACAGCTGGGCCTGAACACCTTTTAGCTCTTCTCCAAGCTGGGTGTGGGCATCTTGGAGTTTGTTCCTCTCCTGCTGCATCTTCATAAGCACCCTCTCGCCAGTCCTTTAGCTGGCGCACTAGCTGTTGCTTGTCCGGATCAAGTCGGCAACATCTGCAATATCATTGTCAGACTTATACGCACGGCGCACACTGCTTATCTTTTTGAAATATGTGTTACCTGAGGGGGTCTCGGTGTCCCCTCCTGCGGTAGCTAGTGCGGCCTCAAGTTGCGCCTTGCACTCTTGTAGCTCCTGGGACAATTGGGTATTCTTCTCCGTAAGATCCTGCACATTAAATGATCCTTAAATCAGTTATTTTAACTACTTTAAGTCTCGGGGGCTACTAGCATATACAACTATTATAATCCCTTACCCATATGTCTTTCACATATTGCTCCGTGGCTCTAGTTAAACCATCTTGAGCAGCACGGAGGTGCGCGTCTCCCGCGTTAAAGGCATTCAACGCCTCAGGGGAGAAACACGGGTCACGAAGAACTGTCCGGCGGCGCCTATGATACATGGCGCTCTCCACCTCATACCTGGTGGCGGACAGCCTGTCGGCATCCTCCGTTGGAGGAGTATCTGGCTCGCGCCTTGCGCTCGCCTCCCCCTCCGGACCAGGTGCTGGAGCCTGGTTGGCAGAGGCTTGGTTGGCAACCTCTCCGGGCACAGTCCGGCGAGTGCTCTTTCTCCTGAAAAAGTCATGAGCATTAATACACCTCCTAGGAATATTTTCCCTAAACAACGGTCGCGAGCTATACCGTTGCGGTGACGTTTTGATTCGCACCGCACCCCTCTTCCGCCTGCTGGGCCGGACTGACCCTTGTTGGTCAGCCGCCGCGGGTTCGGCTTCCCGCCTTGAAGGCACCCCCTGCGAGACACCGTTGTATACGGTGGTCGGAAACACGCAAGGACAAAGTAATGGTGTCAGGACTCCGGTCATAAATACCTGGGAAGGCGGAGATAAGCCGGGGTAGTCAGCCGTAATGGCGACTAGAGCATTGACCATGCTGATTTGGTGGAACACCCCGTCAATTAGCTCCACCTTTATGTCTAGATCCTCTTCGGAGGCCGGACCAAGGGATCTTCCCGGATCCTCGGGTTGTGGAGCCAGACTATGTATGCCCTCCACATCCCGACGCAGTTCCTGCGTCAAAATCATAAAGTAAGGTACTTAACTTTGAAAGCACGGGTCGGATAAATAAACGTCCGCTTACCCAGCTCCGAGGGTTATTCATGGAGAACCCATTCAATGGGCTCGTCTGGAGGAAGTCCTTCTTCTCCCCCTTGTATAGGCCGGACAGAATCTTCACCAGATCTGCGGCCGATCCCGGCCCCTTGCGGCCATGACGGGTGGCATCATTCTCCAAGTTGAAATCCCACATGGGTTGGCCCCTATATTGGAGCGGCTGCACCCCTCGCATAATGCACGTGGCCATGACTCCAATCATGGTCAATCCAGAATGGGCCAGCAACCTTATCCGGCCCATCAAATAATGGACGCTCTTGTCTTCCTCCTGTTGAGGGCTCGGCGGGCGCCAACTTAGGCGTTTCTTCAGAGGAGCCTTGCTGAACTCCGGGAGGCCGATCCGAACTGGGTCCAGCAGTGGAGCATCTTCTACATAAAACCATTCCGAAGGCCAGTCTTCGGACGCCTTCTTTGGGGTTCCGGATAGATATCCGGTCCCGGCGATGCGCCATATCTCGGCTCCACCCACTTGATATATTGAACCCTCGTGAGAATGGGGTACGAGGCAAAATAGTCTCTTCCACAGCGCAAAATGGGGCTCGATGCCCAGGAACAGCTCACAAAGAGCTACGAAACCCGCGATGTGCAGAATAGAGGCGGGCGTGAGGTGATGAAGCTGGAGTCCGTAGAACTCCAGAAGCCCCCGGAGAAACGGATGTATGGGAAACCCGAGCCCCCTTATTAGATAAGGGACGAAGCACACCCGCTCTCCTTTGGAGGGACTAGGGTGGCCTCCGCTTGTTTTCCGCCTTTGTAGGTGGCCAGCCCGGCTCGAACCGGGACCATAAAGGATGGAGGGAGGTATCCCTCCGCTTGGAGCGTCACCAGCTCGTTGTGCGGAACTGAACATCTCTTCCAATCTCCTGGCTGAGGGCTGGGAGCGCGAGAGGAGGAGCCGCGTCGACGGTCCATGATGGAGTGGATTTTTGGTCAGAAGCGCTCCGATGAGTACTCGCGGAAGGAAGATGGTGTGATTTGGATCTGGATTCTTGCCTCTCTTATAGGCAGATTATTTGCGCAGCTAGGGGGTAAAATATAAAATACCCTGGCCTTTCGCATTCGTGCGACACGTGGGAGAGGGCCATTATTGGGCGTGGAAGCCAAGGAGCGCAACATTTCTAAGGAAGCCGGACACTATTCGGCAAGCACATGGAATTTGGAGGAGAACCCGCCTTGCAACGCCGAAGACAATATACGCGCCGGACTCGTCGTCATTGAGGCCTGGTTCGGGGGCTACTGAGGGAGTCCTGGACTAGGGGGTGTCCGGATAGCCGGACTATCATCATCGGCCGGACTCCAAGACTATGAAGATACGAGATTGAAGACTTCGTCCCGTGTCTGGATGGGACCTTCCTTGGCGTGGAAGGCAAGCTTGGCAATACGGATATGTAGATCTCCTACCATTGTAACCGACTCTATGTAACCCTAGCCCTCTCCGATGTCTATATAAACCGGAGGGTTTTAGTCCGTAGGACGAACAACCATTACAACAATCATACCATAGGCTAGCTTCTAGGGTTTAGCCTCCTTGATCTCGTGGTAGATCCACTCTTGTACTACCCATATCATCAATATCAATCAAGCAGGAGTAGGGTTTTACCTCCATCAAGAGGGCCCGAACCTGGGTAAAAACATCGTGTCCCTTGTCTCCTGTTACCATCCGCCTAGACGCACAGTTCGGGACCCCCTACCCGAGATCCACCGGTTTTGACACCGACAGCGGCCCCACTGGTTACCATGTAACGGTCAAAATGTGGACTCCGCCCTACGCGGCCCCTCTAGTCAGAGTTAACAGTCAAGCCATTAACTCGACAGCAACATCCACTATGACCAGTTCTGAGGGTTTCGGGAAAGGGTGTGGGGAAAAGTGAGCAAAAGTTAAGAGTGTGGGGACGAATGAGTAGAACAAACGAACCAGGGGCACAGAAATAAAAACCCCTTTGTATTATATGAGTTATGTGATTTGGTTATCGGATGTTGTTCGGAGTCCCGGATGAGATCACAAACATGACGAGAAGTCCCGAAATGGTCGAGAGGTAAAGATTCACCGGAAGGGGTTCCGGGCATCCCCCGGTAACTACATGGGCCTAATGGGCCAAGAAGGGGACATACCAGCCCCTAGGGGGCTGCTGCACCCCATCTATACCTACTATTAAAAGGTGTAACGCTTCTTCCTCCGGATTTTCGGTCCTTTTTGTACGTCAAAATTTGGTTCGTCCGTTCATCCACACAGAAAAAAATGGATTTTCCTATTTGATGCATTTTGCATCAAGTTGTCGGGGCGCCGCACATGCATCGACCGTGACGGGCCGGCTAGGTTAAAAGCGCCACATGCTTTACAACGATCCCGGTTTTAGGAATGTTCTGGAAGGTTCCAGTCGGTTTTTCCGGTTTTGGGAACCTTCTTGCAGGTTCCTGAACCGGATTTTTATTTTATTTTTCTGTTTCTTTTTTCTTTTCCTTTTTTTCCCTGTTTCAATTTTCAGTTTTTTTTTCCTTTTTCCTGTTTCAGTTTTTCGGTTATTTCACTGTCAGAAAATGTTTCCACTGTCAAAATTAGTTCACAATTTGCTAAAATG
Source organism: Triticum aestivum (assembly GCF_018294505.1). Classification (NCBI taxonomy): domain Eukaryota; kingdom Viridiplantae; phylum Streptophyta; class Magnoliopsida; order Poales; family Poaceae; genus Triticum; species Triticum aestivum. Next base: position 520,000,462 of record NC_057813.1, read on the forward strand.
TTCATTTTTTGGAACTTGGTTTGTACATTAAAAAAAAGTTCTCACCTTCAAGATTTTGTTCACAAATTTAAAAAATGTTCATGTTGCCAATTTTTATTTAAAATGTTCCTACTTTCAAATTTTGTTCACGAAGAAACAGGAACATATTTCGTAAATTCAAAAACTGTTCAAAATTATAAAAATGTTCCAGTTTTCCAAATTTGTTGACAAATTCAGAAAAATGTTCGTGCTTTGGAAAAGTATCATATCTTCGAAAAGTGTTGTCATTTTCAATTTTTGTTCCTGATTTTCAGAAAATGTTTGCATCTTTTCTAAAATTCTTCATAATTTCAAAAAATGTTCCCACTTTCAAATTTTGTTCACAAGGAAACACGAACATATTTGGTAAATTCGAAAAATGTTCGGAATTATAAAAATGTTCCAGTTTTCAAAATTTGTTCACGAATTCAGAAAAAAGTTTGTGCTTTGAAAAAGTATCATATCTTCGAAAAGTGTTGCCATTTTCAATTTTTGTTCCTGATTTTCAGAAAATGTTTGCATCTTTTCTAAAATTGTTCATAATTTCAAAAAGTGTTCTCACTTTCAAATTGTGTTCACTAGGAGACACGAACATATTTCGTAAATTCAAAAAAATGTTCGGAATTATAAAAATGTTCCAGTTTTCCAAATTTGTTCATAAATTCAGAAATATGTTCGTGCTTCGGAAAAGTATCATACTTCAAAAAGGTGTTGTCAAGTTCACAATTTTAAAAATGTTTGTGTTTCAAAATATATTTACCTTTTTCAAAAAAGAAATCAAGTTCAAACTTTCAAAAAAGTTTACATCTACTGTTGATTATAGTTCGTATAGGACAAGCTCCGATTGAGACATAGACACCCAGGAGCTATAGTTAGCAAGCTACCTTGTTCACCTACACTTTAGTTTTTGGGAAATTTTCATGAGAAATAAAATTGACAAGTCAAATTTGAAGATTATTTTTTGTGAATGTTTAGTTTTTGCCACTGTCGTTGGTTTCTTTAATCATTGCGCTGCAGAAGTAGCACAGGAGGTACCTTGGCGCAGCGGAACAGCTACTCCAGCTGACCACGTAGTCAGGGGTTCGAATCCTCAGCTCGCCCAGTCTTTTTTAGCATTTTTTCACCTCGCCAAAGAAAAATGGGCCGGCCCAGGCGAAAACTACCTATGCGAAGCGTCGACTCTTTGCCGCAATAAGCGGCGGCGAGTAGGAGCTCCCGAAAAAAAACAGGCCACGTCGCACCCAAGCAGCAAAATCAGAAAACAGCCCTCGATAGCCCGAAAAATAGCCGGCGGCCTGCGCGCTCCAGTGGGCCGGTCTGGGCCTGCTACGCAGTCGATCAGTTAAAAAATAATAATAAAAGCTCATGTGGGATTCCATCCCTCGCCTTCCTGTTTGATAGAGAAGCCTACAACAAACTAAGATAGTGATACGTTCTCGCCAAATAAAGGGTTGATGGCCCAAATAGTACCACCTCAGTTCTTTACACAAAATTCTACTGATTTATATATGTTTACAAAGTTTCCTATAGCAAGCCTTGAGAACCAAGAATCAAAGGAACAAATCGAGAATACTAACTCGATAAAGGAGGAAGGACATGCGCGTGCTTTAAATGGATTTGTGGGCTGACGGAGGAAAGAACATACCTGATGGATGGGGAAGGAAGGTTTGATATGACGACTGCTACTGTGGCTAATTAATGACGTGTAACAAGAATCGATCAGGAGGCATGATGGCCTGATGCAAAAAAGGTAGAGCATCTTCGTGTGCATGCACAAGCATAAGTGCGTACTGGCCGTGTGTGTTTGGGCGGAATTGACCTGAAGGTAGCTTTTTTTTGGAGCCGTAGGGGATGAAGTTAACTGCAAATGCAAAATTCAACACACCAAGAATAGTTTGGACCCCTCGTCAAAAAAGAAAAAGGAATGATTTGGAGGATAAAATTGGCTCAGTCTTTTTTTAGAGGATAAAGTTGGCAGAAGCCCTTGAAGCAAAATGTAGTGCTGAAAACTTATTCTAGTCGGTCATTGACTCCTCTAACCACCCATGTTCAAGCATAGGCCATCGAAGCAATACATGCCGTTGACGGCAGTGGTCGTGTCAAAGAGAACGCGACCTCGCCTTGCAGCCGGAGCAATAGGACGACGTCGAGCTGCCCATCCCCGTGGAAAAAGGGGAACTGCCCCCAAACTCCTAGGGCAAGTACATAAGTGGCCCCACACATATATTCTCCCTCCATCGATTTTAGGAAGAACCTAGAAGATTTCAGTTGGTTTTTTCTTTTCTGGTTTTTTACAGGTTACTTTTTGGGTCTTTTCCCATTTCTTTTTTGCTTTGTGATATTTTATTTTCTTTTTTGTTTATTTCTCTAAAATAATCATGAACATTTTCTAAATTAGGGATTTTTTGAATTTACAAAATTATTTTGTATGAATGTTTTTGTTTATTTGAGAACTTTTGATTTCACTAGCAAAATAAAAAATATGAAAAAAAATAGGCATGTCTTCTCCCGTATTATTATAGCAAACCAATATGCCACAGTAGAAAAGATAGGACGAAAAAACCAACGAAGAGCCGGGCCGACCGATCATGAGGGGACCGACAAACGTGCGTGATGAGATAACTATACAACAGCCCATGGGCGACACCTGTGCAGTTTGGGCTTTCAAATCTGTTATTCATTTGCATGTATTAGGAAAATTATGAAGTGTCTTATAGAGAGAGGAAACCCTACTTTATCATAATTAGCATTTGCACTGTCGCAAACCACATATCGTTGCACTGCTATTTTTTAAAAGGGTTGCTGTGTCAAAATTAGGTTAAAGATGTATATTTTTTTCACCCGCTGCAACGCACGGGCATGTTTGCTAGTGTAGGCCGAAATAAGGGGGGGAAGGAAAGAGGAGAAGAGAGAAAGGAAGGGGGGATTCAGCCTCCCCCTTCCTTCTCTCCTCCCTCCTCCTTCCTTCCCCCTCCGGATGAATATGGAAGGGGGGAGGCTGAATTGGGAGGCGCCCAAATAGGATTCCTCCCACTTGGGGCGCCACTTGGCCGCCTCTCCTCCCCACCAACCTATATATATGAAGGGGACACAGCTAGAACACACAATATTGATTCCTAGCTGTGTGCGATGCCCCCTCCATAGTTTACGCTTCCGGTCATATTCACGTAGTGCTTAGGCCAAGCCCTGCGCGGATCACTTCACCATCACCATCGCCACGCCGTTGTGCTGATGGAACTCTCCCTCGACACTTCGCTGGATCAGGAGTTCGAGGGATGTCATTGAGTTGAACGTGTGCAGAACTCAGAGGTGTCGTACTTTCGGTGCTTGATCGGTCAGTGTCTGTGTCAAAACCGGTAGATCTCGGGTAGGGTGTCCAAAACTATGTGTTTGAGGATCGATAGTAACAAGGGATGATGGGGACACGATGTTTACCCAGGTTCGGGCCCTCTTAAAGGAGGGAAAACCATACGACCTGCTTGATTGTATTCAATGAGTATAGGGGTTACAAGAGTTGATCTACCTCGAGATCCTAAGGGCTAAACCATAGATGTCTAGCCTATGAGAATTCTGATGATCTCTACAGACTAAACCCTCCGGTTTATATACACGCCAGAGGGAACTAGGGTTGTACAAAGTCAGTTTGCGGGGGAAGGAGATAACATATCCGGACATCAAACTTGCCATTCATGCATATAAGAGTCCTACCCGGACACGGGGGAAAAGTCTTCTGCTCTTATCTTCACGGCCCATCAGTCCGGCCCATATCAAATAGTCCGGACACCTGAGGACCCCCTATTCCAGGACTCCCTCAGTAGCACCTGAACCAGTCTTCGATGACGATGTGTTCAGCACGTGCATTGTCTTCGGCGTCCCAAAGTGGGTTCCTTCTCCTAAACATCTAACAATAGTTCCCTGCACCTGCACAAAGGAACTGTATCCAGCTCTGTATAACTAATACAACTCTTAGCCACGAAGGCAAGATGCCAAAATAAAACAGTGTCTTTTACTGACAACTTTTTGGTGAAGCGTCACGCTTGGCTCTTTTAACATTTCGAACCGTTTTCACGCCTCTTGTTTCGTGTTTTTAGGCCCAGCCTATATTGGCACGTCTAGTCAAAACAAAAAATCGTGCCCGCCCATTGAGGGATTTTTATCAATACATTTTTGGTTAATCCAACCGTGCCTTTAGCATGATCTCTTTGGGAACAGGCGAGTTTTATGGCTTGAGAGGGGGCATTTGGTATTTCACTTCCTTCCCACCTCTGAGCTCCAGCGCCCAAAACTTCAATCTTTCCCACCGCCACCACCCTCCCCAGCCATGGCTGGATCTGATTCCATGGGAAAGTGGGAGACCTCCTGTCGGTGTCAAAACCGGCAGATCTCGGGTGGGGGGTCCCGAACTGTGCGTCTAAGGCTAATGGTAACAGGAGGCAGGGGACGCGATGTTTACCCAGGTTTGGGCCCTGACTATGGAGGTAATACCCTATTTCCTACTTGATTGGTCTTAATGAATATGAGTATTACAAGAGTTGATCTACCACGAGATCGTAATGGCTAAACCCTAGAAGTCTAGCCTATGAGATTATGATTGTTGTCCTACAGACTAAACCCTCCAGTTTATATAGACACCGGAGGGGGCTAGGGTTACACAAAGTCGGTTACAGAGAAAGGAATCTACATATCCGCATCTCCAAGCTTTCCTTCCACGCAAAGGAGAGTCCCATCCGGACACGAGACAGAGTCTTCTATCTTGTGTCTTCATAGGCCAACAGTCCGGCCACAGTACATAGTCCGACTGTCCGAGGACCCCCTAGTCCAGGTGTCATGGCCCTAGATCTTTGTTTGTAATTAGTTGCATCTTCATCCATGTCATCATGTTTAAATTTCATGAAAGTTGAAATGGGGATTGTTGAAACCCTAGCACCAAATGAAACTCAAATAGGTTCAAATAAAATATTTTTCAATGAATCCAAAATGCTCTTGGAAAAGTTCATGATTTTTGTTAAAGGTGAAAACCTCTGGCAAAAATGATGCTCATAATTCTAGGCCATTTTTGGACTCATGAATTAAATCGTTATGTATTTGAATTTGGGCATTTAATTGCTATAACAATTGTAAATGCTCAAATAATTCTGGAACTAAATGTGGGTTGTTGGAAATAATTCAACAGGTCCTCACAATTTATTTCAGGATTTTTGGATGAGGTTTAGTATTTTTACTAAATCCAGAAACAAATTTAGAGAATAGAAAACAGAAACTAAAAAAATAGGAAAACCAGAGAGAGACGCACCTGGGCCTCTTACCTGGTGCTCACCTGCAAGCCCAGCTGGCCCAGCACTGTAGCTGAGGCCCAGCCCACCAGGATGAAGCGGTCGTCTTCAACCTCTGCCAGTAGGCAGAGGCGTGTCGACGCCAGTGCGCCCGAGGCCTCCACCTCCTCCCTCTCAGCCTGCCTGGCTCCTCCTCGATGCACCAGGCGACGCCACGCAGCCCTGGCCCCCTCCCACTCTCTCCTCGAGCTTCTCTTCCTCCCTGGCTCTCCTCTCGCACGTACCCGAGAGCCACCGTCGCTGCCGCTCGCCGCTGCCGCGCCCTGAGCCTTCCCCGTGCCTCTCCGACGTGACCTCGAGCTCCGCCGTGGACCCACACGCCGTCTTCCCCGAGCCACGTGACGGGAAGAGCCCCGGAGCGCCGTCCCCAATGTCTTCTTCCTCCTCGGGCCACCGAGATCGCCGGCGACCTCCCGTCGTCACCAGCCCCTCCCCGAGCATGCCGAGGCCTTCGTTTAACTCACTGTGAGCTTCTGCGTCTTTCCCCTTCCTTCCCAGGCTCGTTCCTGTCCTGTAGTCGCTGATTCCACATGAGCCGCGAGCTCGGCTCCACCGGCCATGTCGCCGCCGTGGCCACCGTCACCTAGAGCTACCACCGAGCGCACCGACGTGCTCAGCACAATGCCAGAAGACCAAAACTCCGTCCAATTGCTCCTGTCGTGCAACGCAATGCCGGAACCGCTGAGACCCGAACTCTGGCGACCGCCAAGGTCGTCGCCGGCGACTTTCTCGGCCACCCTGAGCCCAACCACCGCCACCAAGAGCTGCGGTTTGTTCCCAGCTTTAAGTAGGTGCTCACCGCCACCCATTTGGTCGCCGGAGTGCACAAAAGCACTCTCTCCGCCGCGTCTGGCCTCGCCGGCGGCTAGACGCCGGCGGGTTTGACTCGTTGACCTTGACCGGATGGGCCCGGGTTGACCTCCCTGAGTCTATGACAAGTGGGACCCCCCCTGTTAATTTACTTAGATTAGAGCTAACTAATATTAGTTAGTTAAACTAACTACTAACACGCAGGGCCCACAGGTCAGTTTGACGTGGACCGGCTCCGTTGATCTGCTGACGTCACACTGACGCACTGCTGACGCAATAAGTATTTCCTGGATTTATTTTTATACAGGAAATTCCAGAAAATAACCAAAACTTCTAAAATTCATAGAAATTGAACCGTAACTCCAAATGAAATAAATTATATATGAAAAATGATCAGAAAAATCCAATCTATCCATCTGTACCATTTTCATGCATGTTAGAACAACTTACAGTTGTTGTTTAGCACAAATCATATAAATGGCATTTAAATATCCACATATGGAGTTTGAATTTGAATCCTGGATTCAAACCAACTTCATTTAACTTGCTGCTAGTTGCATTAGCTCAATCAACAACATATTTCCATGACATTATCATGCATCATATTTGTTGCATTGGATTGATTGTGTCCCTCTTTATTTGCCGGTAACTGTCCCCTCTCGATAGACGTGGTTTCGACGATGAGATCGATGACACCGATGAAGAGCTATAATATCTTCAGAAGTGCCAGGCAAGCAAAACCCCCTTGTTCATTCCGATAGAATCCCACTCTCTCGCTCCTGCTCTCTTTTACTGCATTAGGACAACAACGATTCATCTGTTACTTGCTGCGGTAGCTGAACCCCTTTATCCTTTGGATGACCCGTCATTCCACAGTAAATAGATGAAACCCACTAGCATGAGTAGGAGTTGTTTGAGCCTTGTTGTGCCTACTCGTACATGCTTGTTTGTCATGCCTGCTACTGCTTAGAGTTGAGTCGGGTCTGATTCATCGAGGATGAATCAGAGGTGCGTGAACATGTCCTACTGTGTGTGAGCTAAGTGTGTGAACACTATTTGGTAAAGGTAGCGGTGAGAGGCCATGTAGGATTACTTGGTGGGTTGTCTCATTGCAGCCGTCCTCAGGAACTGAGTTCTGTGTTTGTGATCCATGATTCAGCTACTACCATGCATTGGGCCCAAAACCAATGGACCCTCTCGGCTTCTTAATCACCCTTGTCCTTTGTCCAGGAGTTGCAAGTAGTTTCTGGTGTTTGTAGTATGCTGGAGGCCGTGCGCAGCGCTGACCGTAGGGGTGGGCTGTGATGTGGTAGGCACGTGGCACGGTGTATCGGGCGCCCGTTTGGTGTCTCGGGAACCCTGCTCACATTGTTTGGGGCTGTGAGCGAAACTTCGGCTGGATCTACTCATGGATGGAACCCGAATAGGAGATAAACCTGGACTAAGGACTTGAGTGTTTAGGTAGGTCATGGCCGACACCCTCGTTGGGCTTCCGCTTGAAGGTTGCCGAGAACATGTCGTGTAAACGGCGGTAAGTGGTGAGAGCGTGTGTGAAGAAGTACACCCCTGCAGGTTTAATATCATCTATTCGAATAGCCGCGTCCGCAGTAAAGGACTTCTGGGTTGCCTATAACAGTTCATAGACAAGTGAAAGTGGATACTCTAAAATACGCAAGATAAGTGTGAGTGCTATGGATGGCGTTCTCGTAGGGAGACGGGAGCGGATCCATAGTGGTGTATTGATATGGTGAATATGTGGACTCGTGTGCGCCACCTCAAAAGAGTTACTTGCAGTCGTAGTTTAGGATAGCCACCGAGTCAAAGCTGGCTTGCTGCAGTTAAACCCCACCATCCCCTTGTTGATAATGATGCATATGTAGTTAGTTCTGATGTAAGTCTTGCTGGGTACATTTGTACTCACGTTTGCCTATTTTATGTTTTTGCAGAGAGACTTCAGTCTCGCTAGTAGTTCCACGTGGACTTCGACGTTTAGCTTGTTACCTCAGCTACGATCTTGTGCCCTCGGCAGGATCTGGTAGATAGTCAGGCTTCTAAGCCTTCTTCATTTGTAGATGTCTGTACTCAGACATATTAGCTTCCGCTTGTGCTTTGATTTGTATGCTCTGAATGTTGGGTCATGAGACCCCTGTTTGTAATATCTCGCTCCTCGGAGCCTAATGAATAAATACTTGAGTCGTAGAGTCATGTTGTGATGCCATGTTGTATTTGCACATATCGAGCATATTGTGTGTATGTTATTGAAATGCTTGGTATGTGTGGGATCTGACTATCTAGTTGTTTATCTTTAGTAGCCTCTCTTACCGGGAAATGTCTCCTAGTGTTTCCACCGAGCCATGGTAGCTTGCTACTGCTCCGGAGCACTTAGGCTGGCTGGCATGTGTCCTTCTTCGTTCCTGTGTCTGTCCCTTCGGGGAAATGTCACACGATGAATACCGGAGTCCTGTTAGCCCGCTACAGCCCGGTTTACCGGAGTCCTGCTAGCCCAGTGCTACAGCCCGGAACTTATTCGCTGATGACCGACACGTTCGATGCTGGGTCATGGATGCCTATCCCTGTAAGTCTGTGCCACTTTGGGTTTACGACTAGCCATGTCAGCCCGGGCTCCTAATCATATGGATGGTAGCGACACAATCATATACGTGTGCCAAAAGGCGCAAACGGTCCCGGGCAAAGGTAAGGCGACACTCGTGGGGATACCGTGCGTGAGGCCGCAAAGTGATATGAGGTGTTACATGCTAGATCGATGTGGCATTGAGTCGGGGTCCTGACACCAGGACTCCCTCAGTAGCCCCCGAACCAGGCTTCAATGACGATGAGTCCGGCGTGTAGATTGTCTTCGGAATTGAATACTTCAAGGCGGGTTCCTTCTCCAAATACTTCAAAGTACTTGACTTGAATAGCAGTGTCTGGCCCTTCATTTAATGTCGCCCTTACCGGCTTCTTGTACCTTCATGATTTCAGCTTCCACGTGTCGACCGAATGCGAGAGGTCGAGGCATTTTTACACTTTCCACCCTGACCATGAGTAAATTGTCTATTTAAAGAACCGGGGATCTTCAGATCTAGCTAATCCACACCATCTCCCTTGACGAGGAATACTCAAAGCTTGCCACAAAAACCACCCCAACATGGCTAGCGCTCGCAGCTCCTCGCGCCCTCACGGCCCCAAACAGGGTGATTGGGAAAAGTTTTCTGCATCCCACAACCAACTGGTGAAGCTGCAGACACAGGGATTCCTTCCTCCCATTGATCTAGTCCCCGTACGAGCCAGATTGGCTTCCTTCGACGGTGGGGAGCTAGCGGAGAAGTTCCCCAACCCATCCAGGGGAACGGGTATGTTTTGTTCCCTATTCGTTGAGAAGCGTCGGGTTTCCAATCCATCCGTTCCTCACAGGACTTCTAGAGTACTATGGCCTCCAACTGCATAACTTCACACCTGCCTCCATCCTGCACATCGCGGGTTACGTAGCTCTCTGTGAGCTATTTCTGGGTTGTGAGGCTCATTTTGAATTATGGAAGAACTTGTTTTGCCTTGTCCCTCGTAATCAAGAGGGATCCATATTCCAAGTGGGTGGAGCCGAGATATGGCGCATCACTGGGACCGGATACCTATCCGGCACACTGAAGAAGGCATCCGAAGAATGGCCTTCTGAATGGTTCTATATTGAAGACGTCTCCATTCCTGACCCTATTCGGAGGGGTCTTCCCGAATATTCAAATACTACATTGAAGAAGCGCCTCAACTGGTGTCCTCGGAGCCCTAGGGAAGAAGATAGCATGGAAGTCCACCAAATGATGAGCAAGATAAAGATGCTTGCTCAATCCGAATTGTCAATAGTCGAGGTTATGGTGATATCCACAATGCGAGGGGTTCAGCCACTCCAATACCGAGGGCGCCCCATGTGGCACTTCAATGTAGAAGACGATGCCACCCGCTACGGTCAGAAGGTCTGGACACTTATGCTGCTTTAGCAAAAATACTGTCTGGATTATACAAAGGGGAGGAGGAGGAGTTCATCCATATTAAGCCCAGGGATGGATTTTCCATGTATAACCCTCCCAGCTGGGTGAGTTTCCATCTCAAAACTCTACTCCATCAACTCCCTGGATCCTTTTTCATAAATATTAACCCATCATTTATAACAGGGATGGCGGAAAGTCACCAGGGAGATCTACAGCCCCGCACCTCAGCCAGAGGACCACAACCAGGCCCTCGACCCTGGATTCGAAGAGGATCCGGATATATTCATGGAGCTCAGGGAAGCGGGTTTTACCAGGCGAGCTCTGACGGCACCGAAGTGGCCATCATTGCCAACTATCCTGGCCTTCTCCCTGCGACGCATGTAAGTAATCAGGAGACTTGTCCTTTGACAGAACTCCCTCTTTCTGCCTTAGCCACCGCATTATATTATGCTCTAAAGGGGAGGTGATCGGTGCGCAAGAAGGCGTAGCCTATGACAGGCAGGCCTCCAAAGAGGAAGGAAAATAGAAATATGGTCGAGCCTTCATTGAAGAGGTATGGTTTTAAATACGCCCCATGGCCATCATCTTAAAGTATGACACTACGCGTTGTGTCTTATCAGGAAGAACATTTGTCGGACTATGTCCGGGGATCCTGCCGGTCAAGCCTCCACGAGCCGGATTCCGGACCCTGTCGCAAGGACTGAGGCTAACACGGAAGTGACGCCGGATTTTCCCTTTGTGGAGGAGTGGGATAAAGTATCCGTCACAAACTCCGAAGTGGAAAGCGCCATGAATCATCGGCGTTGGCGGGCCATTCTTCGCGACCCTGGTTTTTTAGAAGAGGCCTTCAACACCTTCAACTCGGGTGATGCTTACATCCTAGCTGCTCGCGATGGGCTTGCAAGAGCCACAGACCCGTATTTGAAAGATAGGCGGTTAGTACTCATTTGTACAAAACTGATAATCATATACCAGTAGCCCCCGAGACTTGAAACAGTCGGTACAACTGATTTAAGGATCGTTATATGACCAGGTGCTCACAGGGAAGAACAATCTGTTGTCTCAAGAGCAAAAAGGTGTAAGGACCAGCTGACTGCTGCTACCGCCGAACTGGAGAAATCCAAGAAGGTGGCATCTAGTAATGTTCCCCTCCATCGAGAAAACATAATCATATACCAGGATTATTAATAAATGTGCAAATCTTATGACAGAGGCACCAGAGGTCGCACAAGCGGGAGTTCCAGGAGCTCAAAGGCAACTGGCCACAGGCGAACGTATCCTGACACAGGTCAGGGCGGAGAAGAACAAACTCCAAGATGCCAACACCCAGCTCGGCGAAGATCTAAAAGATGTGTGGGCCCAGCTAGCTCACTCCGTAAAGGAGAATAAGAAGCTGCGAGGCGGCATATTTAGTATGTGTTCAGACTTACCTTTACATAGTTCGGCAAGGAAAGACACTAACAATAATTATGTCCGTAGGTATATTGACGGGCCGACCCGAAGAGGAGGTGTCCGGATCGTCAAGCGATCTACTACAAGAGCTGTCGCAACTGCATGAGAGAGCTCGGCAGGCGATGTGAAGTGTGGCCAAGGCCTTAGGCCATCCGACTCTCCTCCGGGAAGTATGGAGGGCTTGTACAGCTATTCAAGGGAGCGCGATGGCGCTTCCGATTATGGAAGATATCGGCCTGCCGAGAAGGTGCGCGAGAAGCCTCGGCAATGGTGAAAACTCGGTATACCAAGCTCGACCCAAACCACATGGCCCGTGTCGGACCTGTTGGGTCAAATGGGGAAGAAATTCCCGTTAGTATGGTATATGACCAGGTTCAAGTAGTCGCCAAGTATTCCCAGCAGGATTGTAGGCTGGATAGCTTGTTAGATGGCATAGAAGAAGAAGAAGTGTTTGAGTCTAAGTGACTGTGTACTTCATTTGACAAATAAATGTCTCTAGCTGAATTGTAAAACGCTTGTCATGGCAGTCCTTTTCGCTTCATCCTCTGGACCCGAAGGTGTGGAGTGCTTCCGAATACCCGCTCGGTAATGTAAACCGGGGTACGCATGGAAGCCAGGCGTAGGGGTCATGGTTGCTTGAACAGCAAGTATCCGGCTAGGTATGTTATATTACATTTTGATCGTAAGAAACATCTTCTAGAGAGAATAGTTCCGTTAAGGGTTCCTTTCCCTAGGTAAGAATGCATTAATGTGCATGTACGAACTGCGTTTGAAAAAAACCCACAACATACATAACATCTGGGGGTTCATAAAGTGACATGTAAAAACATCTTTAGTCCGCCGACCGAATATTCCCTTAAGAACGCTAGCTTTCGGCTTCACCCAGTCTAAGGTACACATCCGGATGACCTGACAGTAACGATGGCAGAGGTGCTCCCTTTATGCCCTAGCCGAACTAACGGGAACATAGGGCATAAGCACAGGAGCCAGACAACCCAGCTTGGCCAAAACTTAAGTCATATCGATGCATATAGTGGTGAAGAAAAGGCACATACGTGGAAAAAACACATATGTAGTGAGGTTGATGCTCGGAAAATAATAATAAGCTTCTGTACAAGAAGCCCCCAGGTATAACTAACATACGTATTAAGAATTATATGCATCTTACGTGTACGGTTTAGCCGTACAAAAGCTTTATAGCTTTAAAAATAAAAAGGAAGAAAGATGAAAAGAGAGAAAAATAAATAATGGAAAAAAGGGGAGAAAGGGGACGAACGAAGAGTCCGGCGCTAGGCATAGAATCTTCGGAGTCTGGCCGCTTTCCATGGGTTCAGCTCTAAGTGGTTGTCTGTTGCATCACGCGGGTGGTACGCTCCTCCGGTTAGAACTTCATCAATGATGAAGGGACCCTCCCACTTGGGCTAGAGTTTGTCCTTTTTCTTCTCCGGCAAGCGTAGAACGAGTTCATGAACATTATAAGTCTTGTCCCGTACTTCTCTGTGTTGGTATCTGCGGGCCTGTTATTGGTAGAATGCGAAATGGGCTTTTGCGACATCGCGCTCCTCCTCCAAGGCATCTAAGCTGTCCTACCGATCCAACTCGACTTCTCTCTCTTCATATATGTGCACTCGAGGTGAGTCATGAATAATGTCGCAGGGTAACACAGCCTCTGCGCCGTACACCATGAAGAAGGGTGTATATCCGGTAGAAGGATTGGGCGTGGTCCGCAGCCCCCAGAGTATGAGTCAAGATCTTCCACCCAGTTCTTGTATAATTCTTTCAAAGACCGCACTAATCTGGGTTGTTGGTGTCAAAACCGGTGGATCTCGGGTAGGGGGTCCCGAACTGTGCGTCTAGGCGGATGGTAACAGGAGACAAGGGACACGATGTTTTACCCAGGTTCGGGCCCTCTTAATGGAGGTAAAACCGTACGTCCTGCTTGATTAATATTGATGATATGGGTAGTACAAGAGTGGATCTACCACGAGATCAAGGAGGCTAAACCCTAAACCTAGCCTATGGTATGATTGTTGTGATGTATGTTGTGTCCTATGGACTAAAGCCCTCCGGTTTATATAGACACCGGAGAAGGCTAGGGTTACATAGAGTCGGTTACAATGGTAGGAGATCTACATATCCATATCGCCAAGCTTGCCTTCCACGCCAAGGAAAGTCCCATCCGGACACGGGACAGAGTCTTCAATCTTGTATCTTCGTAGTCTTGGAGTCCGGCGGACGATGATAGTCCGGCTGTCCGGACACCCCCTAGTCCAGGACTCCCTTAGTAGCCCCTGAACCAGGCTTCAATGACGATAAGTCCGGCGCGCATAATGTTCGGCATTGCAAGGCGGGTTCCTCCCTTGAATAATCCAGAGAAGATCATGAACACCAGGATAGTGTCCGGCTCTGCAAAATAAATTCCACATTCTACCTTAGAGAGAATAGTGCACATAAATCCAATCTGCTGACGTATTTGGCGGCATGACATCACACCATTACCAGGACTTTACTTGAATCGTTTTTCTTATTATACCACCTCAGCACGTTTAGCGAAGCGGTTTCCTTGGCACGTCTTGTCGAAGCAGAGATCGTGCTCCCCTTATCCGGGATTCTCATCAATACGAGCGTGGGTAACCCAACCGTGCCCGTCGCCACGCCTCCTCTATCGAAGGTGAATCCCGAACGTTCATGGAGACGGCTCTTGGTATTTTCCCCCTTTATAAGGGGACCAAGGCTCGTTTCTTTTTCTCAATCTTCCATCGAATCCCCTCCTTGCTCCAAGTTCCAACACCCAGAGCCCCAGATTAGAGCGCTTCGGATCTTCAACAATGTCCGGCTCCGACCTTGAGGGCCGGTGGATGCCCTCCTCCGTCACGGAGGAGGACGTGTTAAAGCTGCGTGAGGCCAAGTACCTGTCCTACGAGATTTCGCACAGGTTGCCCGCCCGAGGGCAGGCCGTACCCACTCCCGAGCCCGGTGAGTACGTCGTCTTCGTATCCCACCTCCGTCGGGGTTTAGGCTTCTCGACGGACCCCTTCGTGAGAGGGCTCATGTTCTACTACGGGCTGGATTTTCACGACTTGGCTCCGGAGTCCATCCTCCATATTTCCGCATTCATTATTGTCTGTGAAGCCTTCCTCCGCGTCACCCCCCACTTCGGCCTATGGCTGAAGACCTTCAATGTGGAGCCGAAGATGATCGGGGGGCGTCAAGCGGAGTGCGGCGGGGCGGCCATAAGCAGAAGGGCCGATGCCCCGTGGCCCGAGGGCTCCTTCCAAGAGGAGCTCGGCTTGTGGCAGCAGGAGTGGTTCTATGTCACCGCTCCGAAGGGCAGCAAGCAAAAGCCGCCGCCTTCATTCCGCCCGGGACCTCCACGCCGATTGATGTCGTGGGTCAACCAAGGGCTCAATTGGGGGCCGTCCGAAGACGTGCCCTTATTGCAGGGCCGGATTCGAGACCTCCAAGCGAGGGAGATCAATCTGGTGTGGTGATGCAGGTCATGCTAATCAGGCGTCTTCTGCCCTGCAAACGCCGCCCTCTCCGGTTATGGGAGTTCAATCCGGAGGGGCCACGAATTCTCCAACACTTCATGGGTATGGCGCCCGTGGAGATGTACAAGTTGTTCTTTGGACCGCAGGTGGCGTGTCCGGAATTGACCGAGGACACAGGCCTAAGCTGCAATCGCCCGGATACACAGGTAAGTAGCTCAGAGTCCGGACGTTCTGTTGTTTGCTTTCTGAAATTCGCCTTCTAACCCATTATTCTTCATCAGGAGTGGGTAGCGCGATCGAAGCTGATAAGGTGTCCGGCCCCCCTCCCAGAGACCGCACCGGAGCCCGTGCTGGTCAGAATGTTGGAGGTCGCGCCCGTAGAAGGGGGCGATGGGGAAAATGGAAGAGCTATCACCTCGCCCAAGGGGGCACCTGAAGAGGGGGGGGGGGATCGACAGTCCCTCCTTCCAGGGGGAGAAGAGGACCACCTCCGAAGACCCGGAGGCCAAAGCCCCTAAGCAGGAGAAGAAATCTTTACCGGAGGGTCCTGCGTCCGGAGGAAAGTCCGGACGTACAATCGTCTCTAAAGGATCAGCCCTCCAGCGAGCCGTGAGTAAAAAAGGGGGTTCATTAATGAGAAAATACCCCTATTTGTGCTTCTGTGGATGACCGAAATTTTTACCTTGCAGTTCGGATCTGCGGCCTTCTCAGATGAGTTCGTCTTCGGGGGATCTTCTTCCGGAGATGATGGAGAGCGAAACGCCTCCGTCTGCTGCGCCATCGGATAGGGCAGACGATCCTGAAGTATCGTCACGGAGGGTATCCCAGAGTCCGGAGGGGCCGGAGAGTTCGGTGCCCACTAGTGTCCGGTCGGGGGAGCTGAAGAATCTGCTTGAGAGGGCGTCCATCTCAGAAGATCACCGTGCTTTTATGCGTATGGTGATTGGAAGGATTTCGTCTGCCGAAAGCGGATTGCATAATGCCGTCAGGAGTTTACTGACAGGATTTGAGGTACGCAAGAACGACGCACCTTTTTGACAGTGTGGCACATAGAAAGTGCGCCCTGTATAGATAGTAGCCCCTGAGATTCGGTAGGTTGTCGAAAGCGACAGCGTGCTGAGGATCAAAATCTCAAGTAATGAATGTCACCGTTCCTATGCAGGTGGCGGATAGTCCGAGAGCTAGCCGGATTAGTGGAGTTGCCGAGTTAATGCGGCAACTTGACGTGGCGGATGCGGACATCGTGGTTGTGAACTGACGACTTGACGAGTCGAAGGGTAAATCAATTCTCCACCGTCACTTATTTAAGGGAGTCAAAGCCCGCCTCTGATAATGTATATGGTGTGACACAGACGGTGCTGCTGCTGTGGAGAGCCTTCGGGCCGAACTTGCTCAAGCCAAGCAGCAAGCCCAAAGGAGTGATGCGGCTGCCTCGAGGGCAGCCGAGGAGTTGAAAGCCGAAAAGGCTGCACACCGCCTAAGCAGGGAAAAGATGGCCGAATTGGCCGTGAAATTAAAAGATGCTGCCGACCGCAACGAGGCTCTTGAAAAGGAGCGCTTATCGGAGCAGGAAATCCTGGGGAATGCCACCGCCGAGGCCAAGGATGCCCGTTCTGCAATGCGGGCTATGAAGGAGGAGCTGCGCCAGGCCGGAGATATTATGGCTGGCAAGCCGTTTCTGCTGCGTCGCTGGTTTACGGATCAAAAATATGCCCAACTTGGCCAGCTGTGGGGTCCGGAGGATCCATATATGGATTTAGCGGCAAGTGCGGCTGATGCCGTTGAGCACTTTCGGAGCCGGAAGGATCACCAGACGGAAGAGCTATTTTGGTCTCAATTCCATAGTCCAGATCGTTCACTTCCTTTGACCGATCAGTTGGCCAAATGGGCTGAGCTAAATAGATTGTCCGGACTTGCCATGACTGATATCGTGGCTCATGTCTGGCCAGAGAGACCCAAGGCGACGAGCTATTTCGGCTTATTGCAGCAATTTCTTGGAGCGGTGCCGCACATCAAGGAGATGAAGCGGTCGGCCTGCATAGAAGGCGCGCGGATGGCCCTTGCCCGTGTGAAGACACATTGGACAGAGATGGATGCCACCGCTATTGTCGCCCAGGGTTCGGACGAAAGCCGGTTACCCGCCGAGCACTATTTTGGGGAAGTTATGCGTGGCGCTCGTGTAATAGAGTCGCAGTGCTCAAAAATGTCACGTTCAAATGAACGTTTTATCTTGTAAGACAATGATTATGATGTAACCGCTTTTTATACTTGTGCGTTCCAAGTATTAAAATATCTCCTATGCGGCCGTTTATGTATACATTTGTATAACCTGAAAGATTGCAGTCTTCGGCTTCAGCCCCCACGCACAAGGTGCGGGGGTGTTCGCAAAAAATAGCGCGTTTTCACACTTAATCCGACGTCTCGGTCCTGTTAAGGAGGTGGTAGCGTAGCGAACGAGGCAATCCGGACTATGATGCTTTATCACTTTCACTTAGCCAGTGGAGTTCGAGGGTGGGGCTACGATATAGCCCCTTGGGGCACCGCGCTTCTCCGAATTCGGGGCGCGTGTGTGCCTGACCGGGAAACGGTCCTTCGTCAAAGCGGGGAATTCTAAACATTCCGGTAGTCGATCGAGTGGTTGACCAGTCTCTCGCTGTATCATGACAGTCAGTTTTCGGCTTTCTCTACTGAGGTGCTCGCCCAGCCGAACTGGGGCACAATCGCAGTAGTTCTCCTGGTGCCGCGTTAGCCGATGATACGGAACGTAAGGTAGCAAAACACAGGAGCCGGGCAAACCCAACATTTGACCAAAGACATGATTCGGAGCTGATGCATATAAGGCCTAACTTGAGACGCCGGACACTCCCTAAGGTGTCCGGTCTTTGTAATAATGGGCAGAACAATGACCGAAGCCTCTAGTGTCCAGGTACGAGCATGGTCTTCTGACGCGGCCGATGCCAAAACGTCAGGCTCCGCTTTGGTTATAATGAGGAACCAAGGGATTATAACAACAAGAGACAGTAAAAAAGGTTTACGCAGGGTCTTAATCTGAAAAGAATCCTCACGACGGGTACCTACTGCACGTCTGCGCGTGTGTTTCCGTTGTGCCGTTATACTGGACGGGTGTGCATGTTGTTCATCTGTAAAAAGAGAGGAACTTTAGCTTGAAAGGAACTTGTGCAGAAAAAATATATACGAAGGAAGAAATATAAATAAGTAAAGCGGAGTCTGTGTGAGGTCGCTGTTGTTTGTGCACGCAGCCCCTTGTAAAGGGATGTGCGGCTAGGGAGCCCCTAGCTTACTTATGCCGGACTCGTCTAACCGTGTCCGGGGTCTTTAACTGATCCTCGCACTGAAATGATGCCACGTGGACCGGGCATCTTGAGTGTAAGAGACGCGTAATGTGGTATGGCGTTGAAACGGACAAAAGCGTCTCGTCCCAAGAGTGCTTGATAGCCACTTTTAAATGGGACGATATGAAAGATTAGTTTTTCGCGTGGAAAGTTGTTCGGTGATCCGAACACAACTTCTAGTAATAGGGAGCCTGTGCACTTGGCGTAAGGGCCTGGCGTCACTCCTTTGAAGGAAGTGCGGCTGTGTCAAATTTTAGTAGGGTCTATCCCCAACTTGCGGATTGTGTTTGGATACAGCAGGTTTAGGTCACTGCCTCCATCCATCAGGACTTGTGTAAATTGCAGTCCATCGATTACAGGATCCAATATCAGGGCAGTCCATCCTGCGTTTCGAACGCTTCTGGAATAATCCAGGTGGTCGAAAGTGATTGGTTTTGATGTCCAATATCTATGTTCTGCTGGGTTGGACCGTGCGGGACCCTTTTTAGAGGGTGCCGGACTATTTTTCCGTATTATCACATGAAGTGAGTTTACTGCTTTGACCTCTTGTGGGAAAGTCTTTTGTTGTCCGGTGCTCTGCTGGTGGGGTTTGTCATCATCTTCGCTTGATGCGTTGAGCCCCTTGTGTTCGGCGTTTAGCCGGCCGGACTGTTTGAAAACCCAACAATCTCGGTGGGTGTGGTTTGCAGGCCTTCCGGGGGTACTGTGGATTTGACATATCCGACCCAAAATCTTGTTTAAATTGGATAGCTCATCGCTGTTATCCTTAAGGGGCGGTGTTTTGTTGTTTGGCCGCGAGCTTTTGAATCCGGCGTTGACTGCCGTGCCCTTCGGGCTTTTCTCTTTATTCCGGCGCTGCTCTTTTCTGCGCCGTGATTTTCCGTTTCCATCTCTGATCTCGGATGTACTTGGGTCGCTGGTGCTGCATCTTGCTAGCCAGCTATCCTCTCCCGCGCAAAAGCGGGTCATGAGGCTTGTTAGCGCGGACATTGTCCTCGGCTTCTCTTGGCCGAGGTGTCTGGCGAGCCATTCGTCTCGGACGTTGTGTTTAAAAGCTGCTAAGGCTTCGGCGTCCGGACAGTCGACTATTTGGTTCTTTTTGGTGAGGAACCTGTTCCAGAATTTGCGCGCTGACTCTCCGGGCTGTTGGGTTATATGACTTAGATCGTCTGCATCCGGAGGGCGGACATAAGTTCCTTGAAAATTTGCTCTAAACGCGTCCTCGAGCTCTTCCCAACTTCCAACAGTGTTTTCTGGGAGGCTTTTGAGCCAATGATGGGCTGGCCCTTTGAGCTTGAGGGGTAGGTATTTTATGGCATGGAGATCATCTCCTCTGGCCATGTGTATGTGTAGTATATAATCTTCTATCCAGACTCCAGGGTCTGTTGTTCCGTCGTAGGCCTCTATGTTTATGGGTTTAAACCCTGCTGGGAATTCGTGATCCAGCACCTCGTTGGTGAAACATAGTGGGTGTGCGGCGCCCCTGTATTTGGGTGCACCAATGTCTTCGGATACTTGGCGTGTTGTATTGCCTCCTGGGGCCCTTTTCTTTGGCCCGTAAATGGACCTGGCTGGGCCATCTGTCTTTCCAGGGTCATTAGTCGGTTTGTATGCGGCGCCGGTTTCAGATTTTGGCCTATCATCTGGCCGTCTATCCAACCATGCGGCTTCTTTGTTTTTTGACAGTGGGGGCTCTATGTCCTCCTCATCAAATTCTGGCAGTAGCTTGCGCTTCGGGTAGCTCTTTGATTGATGGCCATTGCCGTATTTATCTGCGGTTTTGAGCACTTTGCTCCACCTCATTCTGAGTGTATCTTCCGCTGTTTTGAGCTTCCGTTTTTCCTTCTTCAAGCTTCTTGCGGTGTTGACGAGTCCTTTCCGAAGGTTTTTATTGTCCGGCGGTGTGTCCGGCGTGAGATCGTCCGGACTATTTTTTTCGCCGGGCCCGGACTGGTTGTCTGACTCGTCTTCTTCGGACGGTTGCTTGTCGTCATCCACTGGTTTGCCCTGCTATATTGCTGGGTCATTAAGAGCGCTATTGTTGTCAGGCGGGACTCAGGGCCGCGTTTGCGTCGCTGTTTTTGTTGTTTGTCGGTGGGATTATCTTCTGCCGCGCCCCATTGGTCCTCGTTGTCGCTTCCTTTTGGGGTATCCACCATGTATACATCGTATGACGAGGTGGTCTTTACGTGCCTTATAGGCGCCGGTTCTTGTTCGTCTCCAGCATCGTCGTCCATGCCATCGATGTCTTCGGAGTCGTAATCTAGCATGTCGGTTAGGTCGTCGACAGTGGCTACAAAGTGGGTGGTGGGTGGGATCTGAATTTCTTCGTCGTCCGTATCCCAACCATCCTGGCCATAATCCGGCCAGGACTCTCCCGACAGCGAGAGATGCTTTAGCGAATTTAGGATGTCGCCAAAGGGCGAGTGTTGGAAGATGTCCGCGGCGGTGAATTCCATAACCGGCGCCCAATCCGATTCGATTGGCAGGGGCGTGGGAGGTCCGGAGTCCGGCAAGGAGTCCGGCACCTCGGAATCACGAGTTTCACGAGGGACAAGGTTAGTGTTTGGCACCATCGCCATGGAAGTTGAAGCCCCCGAGGTGGTGTCCATCCACCGGTCCTCGATCTGGGTGATGGGCTCCGGACTAAGGGCCGAAGAGGATTCGTGTGCGGCCACCAAGGCACTGTTCAGCGGCAGAGCTGGATCATGCCCATCGCAACAGTGCGGCGCGCTTGGCTTTGGCTCGAGCCCGTCGAAGATCAAGTCCCCGCGGATGTCGGCTGTGAAGTTTAGGCTTCCGAATCTGACCTGATGGCCAGGGGCGTCGCTTTCGATCTGCTCCAGATGGCCAAGTGAATTAGCCTGCAGTGCGAAGCCGCCGAATACGAAGATCTGTCCGGGGAGAAAAGTCTCACCCTGGACAGTGTTGTTGATTAAAGATGCCATCGAGCCTATCAGCGACGACACAGAGGAACTCTCATTGAAAGCACCAATGTCGGTGTCAAAACCGGCGGATCTCGGGTAGGGGGTCCCGAACTGTGCATCTAGGCGGATAGTAACAGGAGACAAGGGACACGATGTTTTACCCAGGTTCGGGCCCTCTTAATGGAGGTAAAACCCTACGTCCTGCTTGATTAATATTGATGATATGGGTAGTACAAGAGTGGATCTACCACGAGATCAAGGAGGCTAAACCCTAAAGCTAGCCTATGGTATGATTGTTGTGATGTATGTTGTGTCCTATGGACTAAAGCCCTCCGGTTTATATAGACACCGGAGAAGGCTAGGGTTACACAAAGTCGGTTACAATGGTAGGAGATCTACATACCCGTATCGCCAAGCTTGCCTTCCACGCCAAGGAAAGTCCCATCCGGACATGGGACAGAGTCTTCAATCTTGTATCTTCGTAGTCTTGGAGTCCGGCGGACGATGATAGTCCAGCTGTCCGGACACCCCCTAGTCCAGGACTCCTCATGGGTTTAAGGCCTCTCATCATAACACCATTGGCGCGTTCGACCTGACCGTTGGTTTGTGCGTGGTAGATAGAGGCGTAGTCGAGCTTGATGCCCAGATTGGCACACCAGGCCTTCACCTCGTCGGCTGTGAAATTGGAGCCATTGTCGGTGATGATGCTATGTGGAACACCATAACGGTGCACAACGCCGGATATAAAGTCTATCACTGGCACGGCTTCGGCAGTTTTGACTGGTTTGGCCTCTATCCATTTAGTGAATTTATCCACCACGACCAATAGATATTTTTTCTTATGGCTTCCTCCTTTAAGGGGTCCGACCATATCAAGCCCCTAGACCGGGATTGTTTGTAAAGCGGTGGGTGGCATCTGGCTTTGGTTGGCGAAAAGCTGGCATCCGACGCAATGTCGGACAAGGTCCTATGCGTCTGCTCGGGCCGTCGGCCAATAGAAACCTGTACGGAAGGCCTTACTTACAAGGGCCCGAGCTACAGCGTGGTGACCACCGAGACCGGCATGAATTTCAGCTAAGAGTTGTCGCCCTTCGTCTTTGGAGATACACCTTTGAAGTACTCCGATAGCGCTTTTCTTATAGAGTTCTCCCTCATGAACCTTGTAGCCTTTAGATCGCCGCACAATGCAGCATGCCTCATTCTAATCCTCAAGAAGTTCTCGCCTATTGAGGTAGGCCAAGAAGGGTTCAGTCCATGGGGCGATTAGTGCCATGATGAGATGGGCCGATGGTGTAATTTCGGTGGCTGAGCCCCCGATTATCTCGGTATGTTCGGAATCTGGGGTTGTCTTCGGATCCGGATTAGTATTGCCACCCTCCCCTTGCCACACCACGGATGGCTTGAAGAGCCTTTCCAGAAATATGTTAGGTGGGACGGGGTCACGCTTAGTGCCAATGCGAGCAAGGACATCTGCCGCTTGATTACTTTCTTGAGCCACATGGTGAAACTCAAGCCCCTCGAAGCGAGCCGACATTTTGAGAACGGTGTTATGGTAAGCCGCCATCTTCGGATCTTTGGCATCGAAATTTCCATTTGTTTGAGACATTGCAAGGTTTGAATCCCCGCGCACTTCTAGGCGTTGTATGCCCGTGGAGACCGCCATCCGAAGACCATGAAGTAAAGCTTCGTATTCGGCTGCATCGTTGGAGTCCGTGAATAATATTTGTAGGATGTACTGGACAGTATCCCAAGTAGGGGATGTCAAGACAACGCCTGCCCTTAGGCATGGCAGCATTTTGGAGCCGTCAAAGTGCATGACCCAATTGGAATATGTGTCGTACTCTTTAGGGAGTTCGGCCTCTGTCCATTCAATGATGAAGTCGGCCAATACCTGGGATTTAATTGCCCGGTGCAGTTTGTATGATATGTCGAATGGGAGGAGCTCAATGGCCCACTTGGCAATCTGGACCATAGCGTCGCGGTTGTTTATTATGTCGTTGAGAGGTACTTCGGAGGCCACCGTTGTCGAGCACTCTTGAGAGTAGTGCCGTAGCTTCCGGGATGCCATAAAAACCAGATATGCTATTTCTTTGTAGTGAGGGTACCAGGATTTGTATGGTGTGAGGACAGTGGATACGTAGTATACCGGCTTCTGGAGTGGGAATTCGTGTCCGTCCACCTCTTGTTTGACGATGAGCACCGCACGCCGATATGTATAATAACATGGGTTCACGGACGTTTGGCGCGGCGCGGAGAAGGCGATACAACGGCAATGCCTTTTCTCCTAGTATGGAAATAAAGCGACTTAAAGCTGCCACACATCCAGATAATTTTTGGACCTGAAGGTCTGTTGGGGTAGCTAACTATGACAAAGCTCGGATTTTAGCTGGGTTTGCCTCAATTCCTCTATTGGAAACACCGAAAACTCACTTTCTGGATGGAGCTTGACGTCATATGTTCGGAGGTTATCGAATGTGAGACACAGATCATCTACTAAGGATTCGACGTGCCTAGTTTTGATGACTACATCATCCACGTATGCTTCAACTGTCTTGCCGATTTGTTTCTCTAAGCATGTTTGAATCATGCGTTGATAGGTGGCACCAGCGATTTTAAACCCGAAGGGCATAGTGTTGAAGCAGAAAGGCCCGTATGGAGTGATAAATGCCGTTGTAGCTTGATCGGACTCCTTCATCTTAATTTGATGGTATTCGGAGTATGGATCGAGGAAACACAGCGAGTCATGTCCTGTGGTAGCATCGATGATCTGATAAATGCGGGGGAGGGGAAAAGGATCCTTAGGGCAAGCCTTGTTGAGGTCTTTGAAATCGACACATAGGCGCTAGGATTTGTCCTTCTTTGGTACCATCACCAGGTTTGGTAGCCAGTCCGGGTCTTTTATCTCTCTGATGAATCCGGCCTCGAATAACTTGGCTAGCTCCTATCCCGTGGCTTGTCGTTTAGGTTCAGAAAAGCATCGTAATGTTTGCTTGACCGGCTTGTATCCCTTCAATATATTTAGGCTATGTTCGGCCAGCCTGCGTGGAATTCCTGGCATATCAGAAGGGTGCCAGGAAAATATGTCCCAGTTTTTGCGTAGGAACACCCACAGTGCGGCATCGACCGTGGGGTCCAGCTGTGCCCCGATGGATGTTGTCTTCATGGAGTCCGTTGGGTGGACCTGGAATTTAACTATTTCATCAACTGGTTTGAAGGAGGTGGATTTGGATCGCTTATGAAGTATCACATCGTCCCTATCCACGGTGGAGCGCAATGCGGTTAATTCTTTGGCCGCGAGGGCTTCAGACAATGCCTCGAGGGCCAAGGTGGCGGTTTTGTTTTCAGCATGGCATGCTATGTCCGGATCACTGGCAAGAGTGATAATTCCATTGGGCCGGGCATCTTGAGCTTCATGTACCTGTAATGGGGTATGGCTTGGAAGCTTGAAAATGCGTCTCGCCCTAACAGGGCATGATATCCACTATTGAAAGGGGCCACTTGAAAGGTTATTTCTTCGGACTGATAATTCTCCGGCGTGCCGAATACCACATCGAGTGTGATTTTTCCCGCACATTGCGCCTCCCTACTGGGAATAATTCCTTGGAAGGTCTTATTACTTTGCTCAATGCGGCTTCTATCTATTTCCATTTTGCTGAGAGTTTCCTCGTAAATGAGGTTTAGTCCGCTGCCGCCGTCCATGAGCACTTTGGTTAGCCAAAAACCGTCCACAGTCAGACTGAGGACCAATGCGGCAGGTGCCCGGACTGTTCTGAATTTTGGTTCGTCACTGGCGTTGAAAGTTATGGCCGTGTCGTTCCAGGGGTTTATTGCTGCAACTTGGCTGACTTTAGCGAGGCTGTGGAGCACCCTTTGGCGCCTATTGTTTGAGGCGAAAGTCTCGAAGACTGTTAATATTGTAGGGTTGTTGACTTCCGTGGGATGTTGCTCTGCGGTGTTTTTAATGAGGAGATCCTCCCTGCTGTTGGCCACCTATCGGAGTATCCAACATGCTCTAAGGCCGTGGGTCGGTACGATATCCGGTGTTGCGTGTATCTTGCATGGCCTATCGAGCCATCGCTCCAGAACGGTTAC
The DNA here is from genome assembly GCF_018294505.1 of Triticum aestivum. Taxonomy (NCBI): domain Eukaryota; kingdom Viridiplantae; phylum Streptophyta; class Magnoliopsida; order Poales; family Poaceae; genus Triticum; species Triticum aestivum. The sequence continues at coordinate 520,025,921 of NC_057813.1, forward strand.
GCGCCCCGTAGTAGGCTTTGTTTTTTGTTATTGGATCGGGCGACCAACGAGGGTGCATCCTTTTTGTCCGGACAAGGGGTTTAGTGGAAACCGGTGGCTCCCAAGAGGCTGCCTTAGTTTTCCACGTGCTTTCCATTGCGCAGTACTTCTGTACTATGGTTGCCAAGTCAGCGAAGTGTGATACATGATGGCGATTGATTGCATTGAGGATTCCCTCGTTCGTGCAGTTTTTGCAGAATAATGAGATTGCGTCTTCATCGCGGCAGTCCTCGATCCTATCCTTGACAAGGAGGAATCTGGCCCAAAAGTGATGGACCGTTTCCTGGGACTGCTGTCTGATGTAGGTAAGATCGCTTATATCTGGGTGGGTGGTGTGACAGCCTAGTTTTTTCCCTTTCTTCTTTGCCTGGTTTTCAGTTGATTTGGATTTGAATTTGGAGTTTTTGGAATCATTTCATTTGGCTACCCCTTGGCTTTCACCCAAGTGCTTATACTCCTTCTCAAACCATCACTTCACCTCTGGACCATCTCTAAATATCACTTGGAATATTTTTGTTAAATGAAAAATATTCATTTTGCCCTCTAAAACCCTAGCTAGCCCTTTGTGCTCCAAAGCAACCCTAATTTTTCTTGCCCCTAAAATCCTGATAAAAATCCAATTATTCGTTGAACCCTAGGGCACCTTTCTGAGCAAAAATATTTCATCACTCTTTGGAATATTTTGGCTACAGAAAATAAATTCAATTCGGGACAGAAATGGTAGTTTCTACAACAACTACCATTTTACTAGCTCCATTGTAGCTGGTTTTTCTTGTGCCTCTTTACCTTAGTAAGTGTTGGCTAGCCCCCAATGCTAAGCCCCTAAATCCCAGTGGTTTGACCACAGTAAACCTCCAAAGACCAAAGTTACTGTCCAGAAACATAATACAAATTCATTTCTACTGCACCTGGAACCAAACCCAACCGTGGTAACACTCCAAACTACCAAGGACTAAATGCCAGACATCAAGTTAGCGCTTAGAGTGGCCTGATGTCATAGTTCACGCGGTGACCGCGTTCGTCCGGGTGTGCTGGCATGCAAAACACGCGCTCTGCGTGCCGCCTAGCGTTGTGTTGCGCGCGTGCTCGCTGCCCAGCCTGCCCGAGCATGCCAAACCTTGCCACCATCCCCGTCTCCACTCCCTTAACTCCTCCCTGGCACTCGCCGAAGCCGGAGCTCGCCGCAGCGGGCACGGGCACGGGCCGGCCAATGACACAGTGCATGGCGCACTATGCTCGTCGTCTTCCACCTCGCCCCTGTGCTCGTCCGCGCCCGCCAATAGTTCCTGCGTGATCTCCGTCTTCTTCCCCCTCTCTCACTGGCGTCGTTCATCACCGGGCGCCATGGACAGGTGTCCTCCGGTGGATCCCGAACCCCTCTCGCCGCTCTCCTATAAATGTCGCCATCCCTAGCCTCCTCGAGCACCCGCAACCACTCCCACACTAAACACAATCTAGTAGAAGCCGCAGCTCGGTCGGGCAGGCCGCGGGCTGCCGTCCCCGAGCCCGAGCTCGCCGCCGATCCCCTTCGGATCGTCCCCACAGCTCCAACCCCTCCCAGGCTAGGGCTACTCTGCCAGGGCCTCCGCCACTCTTCGGTGAAGCCATTCTGCCCTGTTGGAGCCCCTGGAGCCGACTGAGGGAGTCCTGGACTAGGGGGTGTCAGGATAGCCGAACTATCATCGTTGGCCGGACTCCAAGACTATGAAGATAGAAGATTGAAGACTTCGTCCTGTGTCCGGATGGGACTTTCCTTGGCGTGGAAGGCAAGCTTGGCAATACGGATATGTAGATCTCCTACCATTGTAATCGACTCTGTGTAACCCTAGCCCTCTCTAGTGTCTATATAAACCGGAGGGTTTTAGTCTGTAGGACGAACAACAATCATACCATAGGCTAGCTTCTAGGGTTTAGCCTCCTTGATCTCGTGGTAGATCTACTCTTGTACTACCCATATCATCAATATTAATCAAGCAGGAGTAGGGTTTTACCTCCACATAGAGGGCCCGAACCTGGGTAAAAACATCGTGTCCCTTGTCTGCTGTTACCATCCGCCTAGACGCACAGTTCGGGACCCCCTACCCAAGATCCGCCGGTTTTGACACCGACATTGGTGCTTTCAATGAGAGTTCCTCTGTGCCGTCGCAATCAGGAAGGATGCCTCGTCCCGTCTTTCAAGACGGCACCATTGCCAAAGGAGCTTTGGCCATCGGCCAAACTATCAAGCTAGGTGGTTTTCTTATGACCGCCTATTCGGCCGCCTCGCCGATGATGACCTCTCGGGTCATCAAAAGCGATCTCCACGTCAACTTGGAATTTGCCGAGCAGCTAGATCCGATGGAGCTCTCCTCCTTAAATGAGCTCTTGGATCGCATCGCCGCCCTGGGAGTCGCTAATGACTACAATCAGATTGGGCTTAAAACCGATTTGAGAGAGATCAACTCTCCTCAGGCTTCCCACCATGTTGTTGTGCTGGAGGAACAGCACGGCGACTCTTCTCCTACATTAAGGACAAGCTACGTCCGAATTCCCGACCCCTCCATGCCGGATTCCCGCGGAGGGACGGACGTCAACCAAGCACTGAACCTAAAGTCAGGCAGCGGGCCAGATTTGTCGGACAACATCCAACAACCCAAGCTTCCAAGTTCGGAAACTTTTCGGCCCTTGAGTCTTAGATCGGACGGGGTTCCAAATTTAATTCCACCCGCCCACCCGAACAAAAGCGATCTATCTCGAATCCGGCAAGAGCCCGCTGAAACAGTACATCATTACTGGGCCCGATTCCTCCTGGTTATGGACAGGATAAAGGACTGCCGTGAGGAAAGCGCAATCTCAATCTTCTGCAACAATTGCACGGACAAGGGAATCATGAACGCCATAAGTCGTCGTGAAATTACACGTTTCGCCGACTTGGCGTCCATAGTACGAAAGTACTGTGCGATGGAGAGTGCCTGGAAAACCGAAACCAAATTTTGGGACAATCCGGCTCCGAACACAACCCTAGTCCGAAATAAAAGGGTGCATCATATTCAGGCACCTAGGTTAAAAACCAAAAAGCAAAACCCCCCTAAAGGGCATGGAACCATACTGGAGGGATGGCTCAGCGGACCCTGCAAAATCCATAGTACAGAGGGCGCCAATCCAACACATAGCCTTCGAGCATGTTGGATACTACGACAGGTGGCCAAAAGTGGCGAAGAGCTTCTAGCCCCAGAGAGCCAGCCCAGCAGTACTAGTATGGTATTAACAGTCTTCGAGACTTTCGCATCAAATAATATGCGGAAACGAACACTCTATAGCCTCGCCGAAGTCTACCAAGTAGCAACAACAAATCCACGGAGCAACACGGCTATTACCTTTAATGCCAGTGACGAACCTAAATTCTGAATAGCCCGAGCACCAGCCGCATTGGTCCTCAGTCCAATAGTGGACGACTTTCGCCTTACTAAGGTACTCATGGAGGGCGGCTGCGGATTAAACCTCATATACGAGGAAACCCTTCGAAAAATGGAAATAGACTGGAGCCGCATTGAGCGAAGCAGCACAACCTTTAGAGGAATAATCCCTAGTTGGGAAGCACGCTGCACAGGAAAAATTACTCTGGATGTGGTGTTCGGCTCGCCGGAAAATTACAGGTCCAAGGAGGTCACGTTCCAAGTGGCCCCGTTCAGCAGCGGATATCACGCTTTATTAGGGCGAGAGGGATTCACAATTTTTCAAGCTATACCTCATTACGGGTACATGAAGCTCAAAATGCCCGGGCCCAACAGAATCATCACTCTTGCCAGTGATCCGGACATAGCACTCCGCACCGAAAATAAGACAGCCACACTAGCCATAGAGGCACTATCCGAAGCCCTAGCGGCCGAGGAACTCACTGCGCTGCGCTCCACGGTGAACAGGGATGATGTGATACTCGATAAGAGATCCAAGTCCACCTCTTTTAAGCCAGTGGACGAAATAGTCAAATTCCAAGTCCATCCAACGGACTCTACAAAGACGGCCTCCATTGGGGCACAATTAAACCCTGATGTAGACGCTGCACTACGAGAATTCCTTCGGGAAAATTGGGACATCTTTGCCTGGCACCCTTCAGACATGCCAGGATTCCCACGCCGGTTGGTAGAGCATAGACTAAATATCCTAAAATGATTCAAGCCAGTCAAACAGGCTCTTCGTCGATTTTCCTAACCCAAAAGACAGGCAATGGGAGAGGAGCTAGCCAAACTATCAGAAGCCGGATTCATCAGAGACATAAAACATCCGGACTGGCTAGCAAACCTGGTAATGGTACGTAAGAAGGACAAATCCTGGCACCTGTGTGTCGATTTGAAGGACCTTAACAAGGCTTGTCCAAAGGATCCTTTCCCCCTTCCCCGCATCAATCAAATTATCGATGCTACCGCAAGGCACGATTCATTGTGCTTCCTTGACGCATACTCCGACTACCATCAAATTAATATGGCGGAGCCAGACCAAGCTGTAACGGCATTCATTACTCCATACGGACCATTCTGCTTCAACGCAATGCCCTCCGGGCTCAAAAACCCCGGCGCAACATATCAGTGCATTATTCAAACATGTTTGGCAAACCAGATCGGCAAAATAGTGGAGGCATACATAGACGATGTGGTCGTCAAGTCTAAACACGTCGAAACTCTAGTAGAAGATTTGAGGCTAACATTTGACAACCTCCGAGCATATGACATTAAGCTCAACTCGGAAAAATGCATTTTCGGCGTACCAGCCGGAAATCTCTTGGGCTTCATTGTATCCGGTAGAGGAATTGAAGCAAATCCAGCCAAGATCCGAGCTCTATCACAATTGGATATCCCAGAAGACCTCAAGCAAATACATTGGGCTTCATTGTATCCGGCGTGGCGGCTCTAAGCCGCTTCATCTCCCGCTTGGGAGAAAAGGCATTACCCCTTTATCGCCTCCTCCGGCACACCGAACACTTTGAATGCACGGATGCCGCCACGGCCGGACTCGAAGAAATAAAGTCCATATTGGCAATGAATTCGGTCCTGGCCGCGCCCAACTTGGGCGAACCAATGTTATTATATATCGCGGCAACACATCAAAGTTCTAAGCGCGGTGCTCGTCGTCGAACGAGAAACGGAAGGACACAAATTCCCTCTTCAAAAACAAGTGTACTACGTATCCACTGTTCTAACTCCATGCAAGTCCAGGTATCCACCTTATCAAAAGATAACGTACGCGGTGTTCATGGCATCCCGGAAGCTGCGACAATACTTTCAAGAGTGTTCGATAACAGTAGCCTCCGAAGTACCTCTTAACGACATTATAAACAACCGCGATGCGACTGGCAGGATTGCAAAATGGGCCATTGAGCTCCTACCATTCGACATAACCTACAAACCACGACGAGCTATCAAGTCGCAAGTTTTGGCCGACTTCATCGCTGAATGGACCGAAGCCAAACTCCCTAAAGAGTATGGCGCATACTCCAATTGGATCATGCACTTCTACGGCTCCAAAATGTTGGCCGGCCTGGGGGCTGGCATCGTCCTGACGTCCCCAACCGGAGACACAGTCCAATACGTACGCCAGATAATGTACACGGACTCCAACAATGCAGCCGAATACGAGGCCCTTCTACATGGTCTCCGGATGGCAATCTCCATGGGCATTCAACGCCTAGAGGTCCGCGGGGATTCAAACCTCGCAATATCCCAAATAAATGGAGACTTTGACGCCAAGGATCCGAAAATGGCAGCCTACCGTAACGCCGTCTTAAAAATGCCAGCTCAGTTCGAAGGACTCGAATTCCACCATATAGCCCGGGATAATAACCAGGCGGCTGACGTGTTAGCATGCATCGGCGCAAAGCGCGATGCCGTCCCTCCCAACATCTTCCTGGAGCGGCTTTTCAAGCCATCCGTATTATGGGAAGGGGAGTCCGGAAACAACAACCCGGAACTAACCGCACAGCCCAACACCGAACACTCTGACACAATCGGTGGCTCTGCCAATGAAATAACACCTTCAGCCCACGAAATAATGGCAGTCATTGCCCCGTGGATGGAACCATTCCTAACCTACTTAATCAGGCAGGAACTTCTCGAAGACCAAAGCGAGGCCCGCTGCATAGTACGGTGATCTAAAGCCTACAAGGTCCATGAGGGAGAGCTTTATAAGAAAAGCACAACCGGAGTCCTTCAAAGGTGCATCTCCGAAGAGGAAGGGCGAAATCTTCTGGCTGAAATTCACGCCGGACTCAGTGGGCACCACGCCGCAGCCCGAGCCCTTGTAGGCAAGGCCTTCCGTACAAGATTCTCAAGACTTAGTCCAACGATGCGTCGGTTGCCAACTCTTTGTTAATCAAAGCCACATGCCACCCATCGCCCTCAAAACTATACCCATCACCTGGCCGTTCGCGGTCTGGGGGCTTGACATGGTTGGACCCCTTAAAGGGGGAACCCACAAGCAAAAATACCTATTGGTCATGGTGGACAAATTCACCAAATGGATAGAGGCCAAGCCAGTTAAAACGGCCGAATCCGGACCTGTGATAGACTTCATATCTTGGGTAGTACACCGTTACGGCGTCCCCCATAGCATCATCAATGATAACGGCACGAACTTCACGGCCAATGAGGTTAAACTCTGGTGCAAAAACATGGGCATCAAGCTCGACTACGCTTCAGTCTATCACCCTCAAACTAACGGTCAAGTCGAACGAGCAAATGGTCTAATCATGAGCGGCATCAAACCCGGACTAGTGCGGTCCCTTAAGGAATCTAACACGCACTGGGTAGAGGAGCTCGACTCTGTACTCTGGGGGCTGCGGACCACGCCAAATCTCACTACCGGATTCACACCATTTTTTATGGTGTACGGCACAGAGGCAGTTTTGCCCTGCGACATAATTCATGACTCACCTCGCGTGCGCATGTACGAAGAAAGAGAAGCCGAGCTGGATCGGCAGGACAATTTGGACGCCTTAGAAGAGGAGCGTGACATGGCAAAAGCTCGTTCCGCATTCTATCAATAGCAGGCTCGAAGATATCAAAGCAGAGAATTACGGGCCAAAACTTACAATATTGGCGAACTAGTTCTACGCCTGTCGGACAAGAAAAAGGACAAGCTCAAGCCCAAATGGGAAGGTCCCTTCATCATCGACCAGGTCCTGACCGGCGGAGCATACCGTCTGCGAAATGCATCGGATAACCGACTCGAGCCAAATCCATGGAACACAACCCATCTCTGTCGGATTTCGGGTTCCGGCAGACCCTTGAGGTTCGAAGACTGGGGTGCGCGCAGAGATTTCGCCCTCTATCTACCTGTTCCTCGCCGAATCGCTAATATCTAAACTACGAAAGAATTAACACAAGAGACACGGGGTTTACACTGGTTCAGGCCACCATTGTGGTGTAATACCCTACTCCAGTGTGTGGTGTGGTGGATTGCCTCTTGGGATGATGATGAACAATACAAGGAAGAACAGCCTCGCGAGGGTCTGTTCTTGACTAATGTGATGAACTGCTAGGAGGAGTTTAGTCGCTCTATCTACTGGTTTCTTGGTGAGGATCAGATGCCTCTACCCTGGGGGTGGCTGGTCCTATTTATAGGCAAAGGCCCTGGGCCTCTCCCCAAATATTGAGCGGGAAGGGTGCCAACAATTGGCAATTTTGAAGGGGAACAGCGGGTACACCTATCATGACTAAAGTTGGTCCTCGCCTGTCGAAGGCTCTGGTGGTGACGCCTGCTTGGGCTCCACAATGACTTCCTCCCTGCCGTTGGGCTGGTCTTGGTCTCGTTGCACCGAAATGGGTGCCTTTGCTTGATGCGCTCGCCTGCGCTTGCTCCCTTTGCACCAAAGAGGAAAGGAGGACACTGCGCGGGCTGGCGCCCGACTGGCGCCCTTGGTCGTCATGGCTTGCGTCATGGGCACCTCGCGAGGTACCCCGCCTTGAACTCTCCGCCTCCTCGTGAGCCATCCTGATGAGGCTGTGCCTGACGAAGCTCCTTGTCGTCCGCCCCGCGAGGCTTGGCCCCTCGCGAGGGTCTTGAGCTTGTGTGATGGAGATGGGCCGTGCCGGGCCCCCTTTGAGCCACGCCGCAGGCCGCAGGCAGGCAAGTCTGGGGACCCCCGTTCCCAGAACACCGACAGTAGCCCCCGGGCCCACGGCGTGCCCGGACTTGGTCGAGCAGAGAGGCGAAAGGGCAAGTGCGAAGCGTCGCGGGCCTTAACAGCCTGCGGCCTTGGGCGCCGCGTGGCGGTTGATTGGACCTGGGTGCCTCAGCAACCGTGCGAGTTGATAAAGGAGTGGCGTCTGTCCCTTGCCTTCTTTGCTTTCTCCAGTTGCTGCTCAGATCCCCTTTCTTGCGCCTCTCCTCCCCGCCTCCGAAATCTTCAGATCTACTCCGTTCGCGCGCCCTAGCCGGACATGGCGCCTCGCCAAGCCCCGGCCGGAGCTTGGTATTCGTCCGCCTTGGACTCGCCGAACGTGTCAGAGGCGAGCCTTGCCCGAGTGCGCCAGATGGCGGCGGCACAGGGCTCGATGGGGCGAAGGTGTTCAAGGCTGGCTCTGCCCTCCCTGAAGGCCAAGGAAGCACCTTCTATCCAGTCTTCATGAGCGCCATTGTCGCCAGTCTGGTGCCTCCCTTTTCTGAGTTCTTCTTCTCTGTCCTCCGCTACTATAACCTTCAAGCTCTGCACCTTCATCCCAACTCTGTCCTTCTCCTGGCAATCTTCGCCTATTATTGTGAGGCTCACGAAGGGTTGAAGCCCTCAGTGGCCTTGTTGTGCCACTACTTCTCCCTCCGTACCTCTCGTGGTTCCGTCTCTGCGTGTGCGAGCTTCGTCGCATACGGCAGCTCCATCGCCATTTCGAACCCTGGGAAAAGGATCAAGGACTTCAGGAGCAAGTGGGTCTTGGTGGATGCTGGGCGCATCCACCCTTGGCTGATCCTGCCCACGGGGCACCCCGCGAGCTACGGCGACTGGTCCCGAGTAGAGCTTGTGGATCCCCGCGTGAAGCCGGTGTTGGAGAAGATGGATGCGGATCTGAGGCTGGCCAGCATGGCGGCGGCGAAGCTGACCGGTGCATCGCTGCTAAGGGAGTTCCTGGAGCACCAGCTGGCTCCGCTTCGTCAGTACTCACTTCCGATGTGGAGGCCCCACCCGAGCCCCGCAATTTTGGCCGATCAGGATCGAGCTGCGGTTCTCCAGTCTTTGGTTGGGGGCGACGTGGCGAGGTTGGAGGGCGCTCCTACGCCCCTGTTCCTCCGCAAGGATTGGGAGCAGGTAGTGGGGTCCATGCCCGGCTTCAATGGGGACGGGCCCGTGCCCGCGGAGGCTCCCGAGGACCCGGTGGACGTGTCCTCCGGCGACTCCAGTGAAGAGATGGAAGGAGGGAGCGGGAAGAGGGGGCTGACTCCGAGGCAGAGTCAAGGGCTCCCCCCTCCGGCGCAGGTCCCGCGCTCTCCGCCTCTCTCTAAGTGATGACGATGAGGATGATGGCGAGCAAGGCGGCGGGAGCCTGCCCCCGATCCCGAAGAAGGACTGGACCGGGCTGATCCCCCGCGGGTCTGCCCCAGCCCTGAAGCGATCCGCAGGCGCGCCTCCTGCTCCCGAGCTCCTTGAGGCTGACCCTTGCAGCCGGCTCTCGGGCTTCAAGTACGACCGGAGGCTGCTCGAGCCCGCAAGCGACGACTTGTAAGTTCATGATTCCTGTCTTGTTTATTGTTTTGTTGCTGAGGCTTGACGCTCGTATCTCCCGGCTAGGCTGGCGCACACGGCAAAGAAGTCGAAGGGAGCTCCTGAGGTTCCATCCGTGGCAGCACCTCTGCCCGTGAAAGAAGGTGACCATGACACACGGGTCTCTCCTGCCCGTTCATCCTCGCGGGGCCTGGCTGAGCCGGCTGGGGTGAGCTCAGCCCCCATGGCCCAAGCGACTCCCGAGGTGCCCTTGCCTGATGCCGCCACCACAGCCGTCGTGGCGCAGCAGGTGCCACCTCAGGATACCGTGATCACGCTGCCGTCTTCTCCTCCTACTCCTCCGACTGCTGCTTCCCCGACCACTATTCTGGATCGCGCTATTGCCGAACTGGACCGTCTGCGGCAGGATCTTCTGGGCGCTGACCCTCGTCTAGTGGCCGGGCGCTTGGAGGTAGCTTCTGGCTGGATTCGCTCCGATGCTTCAATTCGGGCGACGCTGGTCCAGGCCTCGACGGCTTGCGACGACGAGAAGCAGGCTGTCCTTGGGGCGAAGGTTGCCCGTGACGCCGCCTTGGGGGAGGTGGCTAACGTCCAAGGTCACTACGAGGCGTTGGAGAGCAAGCTGAAGGGCCTGCAAGACCAGCTCGCAGAGGAGACTCGCCTTTGCCAAGAGCAGGAGGAAAGCATGAAGGCTCGCGAGGCGGCCGTCAAGGACCGGGACGCCAAGCTCAAGAAGCACCATGACCGCCTGGGCGTGCTGGAGCAAGAGCTGGAGGCGAGGAAGGTTGAGCTGGACGACAAGGCACGGGTCCTTGCCGAGGATCGCGTGGCCTTTGCGGAGATGGAGGAGAAGGCTCGCACTTCATTGAAGACGCTTTACGAGAGCGGCCTGGAGAGCCCGCTGGCCGGCGAGGAGGATGGCCCCGCCAAGCTGCTTCCATTCCTGGATCATGCTCTTGAAGATGTCACCCTTGGCCTTGGCCCTACGGTTGAGGCCAAGGTGCGCGTCTTGTCTTCTACAGCGTTGACGCGGGTCTTCACCCACATCTATCTTCGCGACCCCAACGTCGACCTCGACAGCCTACTGGAACCAGCGAGCGGCGAGCTTTCCACTGCCGCTACTGAGGCCGTGAAGGGTCGTGCGGAGGCTCTGCTGGGGAAGTTCTGGGCCTTCAGCACCAAGACGAAGCGGAGCGCTACTGGACCTGCTGCTCCACAACGCGAACCTGCTCCATGCAGCTCCACCGCCGGCAAGTGACTCCGTCGTGGCTCTCGTCCTCCTTTTAATTCCTGCACATGTACCATGCCTCGGAGAGGCGTTAAAACTTGCATTTGGTGCTGTGATAACATTATGGACTGTAATATTTGCTTTTGAATTCCCTAAAATTTGCACTATTCCTTCCTACTTGCTTATGTTCTACGCCGGCAGAGCCCGGCCCCGCGCGTACCTCAGCCGCCGTTAGCCCCGACCGGAAACCGGGACGGGGTCAAGGGCTGAGGGGCTACGTGACAAGTTAGGCTCCTGAGTCGCGATGCTCAAGAGTCCCCCTTGGCGCTCGAACAACAAGTAGGGAGGTGAGATGTGGGGGTGACTCCTTAGGGAGGCGAGATGCGGGTGGATCTATCGTTCTACGTCTGCAGAGCCCGGCCCCACGCATACCTCAACCGCCGTTAGCCTTTCAGAACTAAGGAGTGAGGGGCTACGTGACCAGTTAGGCTCCTGAGTCGCGATGCTCAGGAGTCCCCCTTGACGCTCAAACGGCCTTCGTACCTTGGCTCTGCTCGGGGAGGGACGTGCGATGAACCAGGCCCGGGGGGCCTGGCTGGGTGGCGTGCGTCTGGGCGTAACCCAAGCGTAGCCCCCGTGCCCAGCCCCCTCGCGTGGCACTCCTGAGGAGAGGCGTTGCGATGAGGCTAGACACTGAGCACTGGGCTCCCTGAGGTTGATGCGGCCCGGGGGCCACCCTTAGTTGTTTATCACCAACGCGGAGCATAGCGCTTCCGTATGTGTATGGGCATAGCCGCTCCTCGGCAGTGTCGTCAGCCAGCGCGGAGCATGGTGCTTACACTGGTGCGTCGGAGGGGGCTCCCCTCCGGGAGGAGCCCCCGGGGCGTGTACAGTCCCGCCCTGACACGTGGCTGGCATGGTAGGGCTTGACGAGGTGTATCTGGGTACCCGTGAGCCAGCACGGGACTCACGGAGCCCTACCTCAAGGCGGGTTGCGCCTGGCTCTGGGCCTTATCTTGGAGTGTGTTCCTGGAAATTTGGCTAGATGCCGGTGCTCTACGTCCTCGGGTCCCGGCCCTCGAGCTGGTCTCAGCCGTCGCTGGCATGCCAGGTCGCGATGCCATTGACAAGACCAGAGGGTGATGGCTGGAGAGCCGGTAGGAGCCCTGAGTCACGATGCTCAGGCACCCCCCTTTAACGCGCAAGCTGGGTTAGACGTCGAAACTCTACATCCTCGGGTCCCGGTCCTCGAGCTGGTCTCAGCCGTCGCTGGCATGCCAGGTCGCGATGCCATGGACAAGACCAGAGGGTGAGGGCTGGAGAGCCGGTAGGAGCCCTGAGTCGCGATGCTCAGGCACCCCCCTTAACGCGCAAGCTTGCGACATCCAGGAAGAAAAGGTGCCACGGACAGGCGCCAAATAACAAACATGATGGGTCGAAAGCATGGCCCTAAGATAAACACAAGAAGGGTACACGCCGCTGGGTCAGACCCGAGCGACTTGGGGATGATGCAGCCCCGGGGGCGCCCCCAATAAAGTAAGCTAAGAACATGAAATAAAAGGGATACAAGCCGCAGGGACGGACACACACGGCCTGGGAATAATGCGGCCCTGAGGCGCTCCCAGCTGGAAATGAAACTTAAAAGATGTCACCTGGTGATGTTGGGGACGAAGGGGTGTTGGTGTAGCAGACTCGGTGGGCTACGGGAGCCGATTCTCACGAGCCCCCATGCCCAGGGGCCTCGGGAGGCCCCGGAGGCGCTGGTGGCTCCTTGCGGACCATCTCCATCTCCGCCAGGGCTGCAGCGCGCCTGGCCTCTTGAGCCTCCAGGATGGCCCTCATGAGGCGTTGGTACGCGGCAGCCGCATTCGGCAAGCCATAATGCATGTGAACGTAGCTGTGGGGCGGACCCTCGCAGTGTCCCACTTGCGAGGGCCAGAGGCGCTCCTGAGACGCGGCTCGGTTGAGCCCTGGTATGTCGGTGCAGACGCGCAGCTCACCATCCTCGCGTGGATGGGGGGCCACAGCGGGTAGGCGGCGGCTACCTCTGATGACTCTTGACTCCTGTAGCTCCTGAATGGCCTGGCTGACGAACTCCTGAGGGTTTGGCCCTCCTTGCCTTGCTTCTTCTTGAGGGAAACATGCTTCGAAACACGCCTCCACGTGGTGCCCAAGCGCCTCCCTCGTGACCTTGGCGAGGTCGGCGGCCCTCCAGGGGAGATCCCCCGAGCCATGCCTAAGGAGGGAGCCGGGCACGCTTCCCTATGCTATGGAAGGAGGTTCCCACTGAGCAAGCGCGAGCCCTGAGGGCCCTGCCTCCTGAGGGGCCGGGCCGGACGATGCCTTCTTCTTCTTGGGGGCATCCTCGGGAAGCCCCCTGCTTCCGCGATCCGGGTCTTCCAGCGATGCAGCCTGAAAGGCTCGCTCCAGGGAGCACACTGTGTCTCTCTCTCCGCAGGGCACCGTGATGACTCCGTCACTTCCTGGCATCTTGAGGACGTTGTAGCCGTGGTGGGTTACAGCCATGAACTTGGCGAGCGCTGGGTACCTGAGGATGGAGTTGTACGGCAGGCGAATGTGGGCGACGTCGAAGTCGATGAGCTCAGTGCGGTAGTTGTCGCGTGCCCCAAAGGTGACAGGGAGGTGAACCTGCCCGATCGGGACCGTGGAGCCGTCGGTGACTTTGGAGAAAGGCTTGGTTGGTTGAAGCTGACTGTAGGGTACTTGGAGATTGTTGAATGTTTCCACGGACAGGATGTTGAGCACTGCCCCGCCATCGATGAGGGTCCTGGTGACCAGCACGTTGCTGATGATTGGGGAGCAAAGCATCGGGAGGACTCCGGCCGTGGCCGCGCACTTGAGCTGATCCACTGAGCTGAACGTGATGGCGCACGCCGACCACCTGAGAGGGTGCATGGCCTCGAGCTTGGGAAGGATCCGCGGGCGAACTGCTTGAAGATGCACTGAGAGGCTAGGGCTTGGGCTCCGCCACGGATGCAAGCGATTGCACGTGGTTCCTGGAAGCCCCTAGCCCCCTCGTCCTGATGACGGTCTTCATTTCTTCTCGGCTGCGGCGACAGCGGAGGGAGGCCTGCGCTACCTTGTGGGCAATCCTCGCGAGGCTGATCCCTCCAGCCTTCCTCGCGTGGCGAGTCCTGCCAGCGATCCTCGCGAGGTTGGTCGCGCCACCCTTGGCGCGGGCCGCGGTCTTCCCAGCATCCTGCGTTCCTTCCTCCTCCTCGGCCGTAGCTCCGGTCGCTGCGGTCGGGACGTCGGCCGACCCTTCCTTCACACACAGCCCGGAGCTCTTAGCATTCATTGGTGTTGTGGGTGTGGAGGTCGTGGTACACGCAGTACCGACTGCCCTTAGAGGGTTTGGGTTGATCTCTGCCTCGCTTAGTGTCGGGCTCTGCCGCGAGCACGGCAGCCCCCTTGCGCTTCACATCCTTGGCCTTGGGCTTCTTCTCTTCTAGGTCTGCGGCAGGCAGCTCGAGGAGGGAGAGGCGCCCCTCCTCAGCCCTGGCGCACTTGGTCGCCAAGTTGAACAGCTCCAAGGAGGTGCACAGGTCTTCATGCATCGCCAGCTCCTCCTTCATCTTGACGTCGCGCACGCCGTCGGAGAAGGCTAAGATGATGGCCTCCTCGGTCACCTTGGGGATCTTGAGGCGCGTGTTGTTGACGCGCTGGATGTACTTCTGTAGGGTTTCCCCTGGTTGCTGCTTGATACGGTGCATGTCTCTCACGGCGGGTGGCCGGTCGCGAGTACCCTGGAAGTTGGCGATGAAGCGGGTGCGCATCTCGTCCCAGGAGGAGATCGTGCCTGGAGCCAGATTCAGGAGCCAGGTGCGGGCCCCGTCCTTGAGCGCCATGGGAAACCAGTTCACCATGACCTTCTCGTATCCATTGGCGGCCTTGATGCCCAGCTCATAGAGCTGGAGGAACTCTGCCAGGTCAGCCGTGCCGTCGTAGCGAGGAGGCAGGTCTGGCCTGAACTTCCCAGGCCGCGCGACGCTGCGTAGCTCGGTGGTGAAGGCGCGGCAGCCCGCTGTGGCCACGGGAGGCCTTGGGCGATGAAGAGCTTGGTCTTGTGGGTCCCCATGCGCTGCAGCTAGGAGCAGCGCGGGGTCTTGACGTGCTGGAGCAGGGAGCGCTCGGGCAACTTCTCGAGGGCGAGGGACTTCTTGGCAGCCCTGCTCCTGCCGCGCTGGCGCTTGATGGAGCGGGTTCCGACCAGGGGCCGCGCGCCTTGGGGCCAGGGCGCCTTCTCGAGGGGGAGGTAGCTGAGGCGCCCCAGGAGCTTCATTGCCCGCGCAGGGTGGGGCGCGGTACAGCGAGAGGACGGTGCAGGGGAGCCCCCAGCGATGCAGACGAGCTCGGCGACTCGGTCGAGCCACTCTTCATAGACGTCGTCGATTGGGCGGTAGCGTAGGAGCTCGTTTGCCGCGATGAGCGCAGCTCGAGCCTCCATGGCCGCGCGGGGCGCGCGGGACGAAGAACCAACAGGGGTGAGCGAGGGTGTAGCAGTGCGGCCGTCTCGCCTCATGGATGGGTGCTGGGACGATGCTTGCTGCTCGTTCCCCGCCGGGCCGGTGGCAGCGTTCACGGCAGGTGATGAGGAACGACGAGGGCACCCGCCGACGGGAGCCGTCTGGGTGACACGGGAAGCGAGGGCGGCTCGACGCTCGGCGCGGGCCCGACGAGCGTCTGACATGGATGCGATGGTCGGAGAAGAACAAGGCGACGGGAGACGAATTCCGGCGCACCCCTACCTGGCGCGCCAAATGTGGGATTTCGGGTTCCCGCAGACCCTTGAGGTTTGAACACTGGGGTGCGCGCGGAGATTTTGCCCTCTATCTACCTGTTCCTCGCCGAATCGCTAGGATCTAAACTACGAAAGAATCAACACAAGAGACACGGGGTTTATACTGGTTCAGGCCACCATTGTGGTGTAATACCCTACTCCAGTGTGTGGTGTGGTGGATTGCCTCTTGGGCTGATGATGAACAATACAAGGAAGAACAGCCTCGCGAGGGTCTGTTCTTGACTGATGCGATGAACTGCTAGGAGGAGTTCAGTCGCTCTATCTACTGGTTTCTTGGTGAGGATCAGATGCCTCTACCCTGGGGGTGGCTAGTCCTATTTATAGGCAAAGGCCCTGGGCCTCTCCCCAAATATTGAGCGAGAAGGGCGCCAACAATTGGCCATTTTGAAGGGGAACAGCAGGTACACCTATCCTGACTAAAGTTGGTCCTCGCCTCTCAAAGGCTCTGGTAGTGACGCCTGCTTGGGCTCCACAATGACTTCCTCCCTCCCGTTGGGCTGGTCTTGCTCTCATTGCACTGAAATGGGTGCCTTTGCTTGATGCTCTCACCTGCGCTTGCTCCCTTTGCACCAAAGAGGAAAGGAGGACACTGCGCGGGCTGGCGCCCGACTGGCGCCCAACTGGCGCCCTTGGTCATCATGGCTTGCGTCATGGGCACCTCGCGAGGAACCTCACCTTGAACTCTCCGCCTCCTCGTGAGCCAGCCTGATGAGGCTGTGCCTGAGGAAGCTCCTTGTTGTCCGCCCCACGAGGCATGGCCCCTCGCGAGGGTCTTGAGCTTGTGCTGATGGAGATGGGCCGCGCTGGGCCCCCTTTGAGCCACGCCGCAAGCCGCAAGCAGGCAAGTCTGGGGACCCCCGTTCCCAGAATGCCGACAGTCTTCGTAGATTCTATGCATAGCGCAGGACTCTGAGTTCGTCTCCCTCCCCCGTCTATATTTTATACTTTAACTATCTTTTATTTTCCCCCTCTCTTTTTTTCCTTTTTTTTCTTCTCTCACGGGCCTTCGGTGGCTCGTCTGCGCATTGTTCGCACACACTTGACGTGCTATCCGCACTCATTATACATGGGGGCTTCTTTAACAGAAACTTATTTATACGGGCCTTATACCCAACACATGTGTCACGCTTTCGCATTACCTTTTATTCACCATTATATGCATCAATATGACTTAAGTTTTGGCCAAGCTGGGTTGCCTGGCTCCTGTGCTTACCCCTACGTTCCCGATTGTTCGGCTAGGAGGTAAAGGGAGCACCTCTGCGATTGTTACTGCCGGGTCAGCCGGATGTGTACCTCAGATTGGGTGAAGCCGAAAGCTAGCATTCTTAAGGGAATATTCGGTCGGTGAATTGAAAGATGATTTCTTACCTATTTATTTATCTGCCCCCAAATGCTTTCCTGCTTTTTTTCGCAGTCCGGACATGCACTTTAGGGCATGCCTCCCAGGGAAAGGAACCCCTAACGGAACTATTCTCCCTGGAAGATGTTTCTTACTAACCATGTAATATAACATAACTAGTTGGGCACTTGTCTGATAAAGCACTAATGACCCCTACACCTGGTCTCCACGCATGCCCCGTTTTTTATATAACCGTGAGGGTATTCGGACACACTCCGGACTGTCGGGTCCCGAGGTTGAAGCGAAAAGGTCCGCAATGACAAACGATCTACAATCCGGCTAGAAGGCATTTTTAATGTCATTTCAAATTACATAGGCAAGCTGACTGATGGTATTCCTCTTCGATACCATCTAATAAACTATCTAGTTTACAGTCCCGCTGTGAATACTTTGCGGCCAACTCCACTTGGTCGTACAGTAAGCTCACAGGGATCTCCTTCCCATCGGGCCCCACAGGTCCGACCTCGGCCATGTGGTTGGGGTCAGCCTTCGCATACCATGTCTTCACCATGGCCCAGGCCTCCCTGGCGCCTTGACGGCAGGACGATATTTTCCACGACCGGAAGCGCCGCCGTGCTCCCTGAAGCTTCTCCGCAGCTCTCCAGGACCTTCGGGCAAGGACACAGAAGGCCACAAGGCCTGGGCGACTCCGCTCATCACCTGCCGAACACGTTCGTGCAGTTGCAACAGCTCGGGAAGTTGGTCACCCATTGAACCGGGCATTTCCTCCGCAAGACGACCTATGAGCACGCCTACAGACACATTTCTATCAATCGGCTTCCTCGCCGAACTCTTCTTTTCAAAAAGTTTGCTCAAGCACTTACTATAAATGCCGCGACGAAGCCGCCAATTCTCCTTCACGGAGTCAGACAGCTGGGCCCGAACATCTTTTAGTTCCTCGCCCAGCTGGGTGTTGGCATCTTGGAGTTTGTTCCTCTCTTGCTGTACCCTTATAAGCACCTTCTCGCTGGCCTTCAGCTGGCGTAGTAGCTGTTGCTTGTCCGGATCTAGTCCGGCGCCATCTGCAATATTATTGTCAGACTTATACACACGCCGCACTTCACAAACTACTCATCTTTTGAAGTATGTATTACTAGAGGGGGTCTCTGTGGCTCCCCCTGTGGCGGCCAGTGCGGCCTCAAGTTGGGCCTTGCACTCTTGAAGCTCCTGGGATAGATGGGTATTCTTTTCTGAAAGATCCTGCAAAACAAATGATCCTTAAATCAGTTATTCTAACTATTTTAAGTCTCGGGGGCTACTAATATATATAAGTGGTCAAAATTCACTCACTCGTATGTCTTTCACATACTGCTCCGTGGCTCTGGTTAGACCATCTCGAGCAGCACGGAGGTGCGCATCTCCCGCATTAAAGGCATTCAATGCCCCTGGGTAGAAACACGCGTCACGAAGAACTGTCCGGCGGCGCCTATGATTCATGGCGCTCTCCACCTCAGATCTGGTGGCGGACAGCCTGTCAGCATCCTCAGTTGGAGGAGCATCCGGCGCACGCCTTGTGTTCGCCTCCCCCTCCGGACCAGGCGTTGGAGCCTGGCTGGCGGAGGCTCGATTGGCAACCTCTCCAGACACAGTCCGGCGAGCGCTCTTTCTCCTGGAAAAATCATGAGCGTTAATATACCTCGCAGGAATCTTTCCTTTAAACACGGTGGTGCGTCATACCATTGCGGCGACGTTTCGATTCGCGCCACACTCCTTTTCCGCCTGCTGGGCCGAGCTGCCCCTTGTTGGCCAGCCGCCGCGGGTTCGTCTTCCCGCCTCGAAGGCTCCTCCTGCGGAACACCGTTGGTATACGGTGGTTAGAGATAAGCACGGATGAGTAATGGTATCAGGACTCTGGTCCCAGTTACCTGGGAAACCGGAGATATTCCGGGGTAGTCGGCCGTAATGGCGACCAAAGCATTGTCAATGCTAAGTTGGTGGAACACCCCATCGATCAGCTCCACCTTTATGTTCGGATCCTCTTCGGAGGCCGGATCAAAGGATCGTTCCGGATCCTCGGGTTGTGGAGTCAGGCTGTGTATGTCCTCTACGTCCCGGCGCAGTTCCTGCGTCGAAATCACCAAGTGAGACACTTAACTTTGGGAATATGGATCAGATAGATAAACGTCTGCTTACCCAGCTCCGAGGGTTATTCATGGAAAATCCATTCAATGGACTAGCACGGAGGAAGTCCTCCTTCTCCCCTTTGTACAGGTCGGACAATATCTTCACCAGATCGGTGACCGATCCCGGCCCCTTGCGGCCATGGCGGGTGGCATCATCCTCCCCGTTGAAATCCCACATGGGGTGGCCCCTATACTGGAGCGGCTGCACCCCCCTCATAATGCATGTGGCCATGACCCCAATCATGGTCAATCCGGAATGAGCCAATAACCTTATTCGGCCCATCAGATATTGGACGTCCCTATCATTCTCCCGTTGAGGGCTCCGCGGGCGCCAACTCAGGCGTTTCTTCAAAGGAGGGTTGCTGAACTCCGGGAGGTCGATCCGTACTGGGTCCGGTAGCAGGGCGTCCTCCATATAAAACCATTCTGAAGGCCAGTCTTTGGACGCCTTCTTCGGGGTTCTGGACAGATATCCGGTCCCGGCGATGCGCCATATGTCGGCTCCGCCCACTTGATATATTGACCCCTCATGAGAACGGGGTACGAGGCAAAACAATCTCTTCCACAGCGCAAAATGGGCCTCAACGCCCAAGAACAGCTCGCAAAGGGCCATGAAGCCCGCGATGTGCAGGATGGAGGCAGGCGTAAGGTGGTGAAGCTGGAGCCCATAGAACTCCAGGAGCCCCCGGAGAAATGGATGTATGGAAAATTCAAGTCCCCTTATTAGATAAGGGACGAAGCATACCCGCTCTCCTTTGGAGGGATTGGGGACGCTCTCCGCCTACTTTCCGCCCTTGTAGGTGGCAAGTCCGTCTCGAACCGGAACCATAAAGGCTGGGGGAAGATATCCCTCTGCTTGGAGCGTCACTAGCTCGCTATGCGGGACTGAACATCTCCTCCAATCTCCTGGCTGAGGGCTGGGAGCGCGAGAGGAGGAGCCGCGTCGACTGTCCATGATGGAGTGGATTTTTGTCACAGGCGCTTCGATGAATACTCGCGGAAGGAGGATGGTGTGATTCGGATCTAGATCCTCGCCTCTCTTATAGGCAGCCTATTCGCACAGCTAGGGGGTAAAGTGTAAAAATACCCCGGCTTTTCGCATTCGCACGACACATGGAAGAGGGCCATTATTGGACGTGGAAGCCAAGAAGCGCAACATTTATAAGGAAGCCGGACACTATTCGGCAAGCACATGGAATTTGGAGGAGAACCCGCCTTGCAATGCCGAAGACAATATGCGCGCCAGACTCGTCGTCATTGAAGCCTGGTTCGGCGGCTACTGAGGGAGTCCTAGACTAGGGGATGTCCGGATAGCCGAACTTTCATCGTTGGCCGGACTCCAAGACTATGAAGATAGAAGATTGAAGACTTCGTCCCGTGTCCGGATGGGACTTTCCTTGGCGTGGAAGGCAAGCTTGGAAATATGGACATGTAGATCTCCTACCATTGTAACTGACTCTGTGTAACCCTAGCCCTCTCCAGTGTCTATATAAACCGGAGGGTTTTAGTCCGTAGGACGAACAACAATCATACCATAGGCTAGCTTCTAGGGTTTAGCCTCCTTGATCTCGTGGTAGATCTACTCTTGTACTACCCATATCATCAATGTTAATCAAGCAGGAGTAGGGTTTTAGCTCCACTGAGAGGGCCCGAACCTGGGTAAAAACATCGTGTCCCTTGTCTCCTGTTACCATCCGCCTAGACACACAGTTCGGGACCCCCTACCCGAGATCTGCCGGTTTTGACACCGACACCGACCCTAGCCACCATTGTCTTCGTCTCCGGTGACCGCTGCCCTCTGCCTACGCCAGAGAGGCCGTTTTCGACGCCGTCCGGTCACCTCTAGCCATGCTACGGGTATGGGCAGGTGCGCCATCTTCTTCTCCTTCGATTCCCCCCTCTCGTTTGGCCCCAAGAGCCCTCGCCGCCGGTGTGCCCTCCGGCGAAGCTCCGCCATTATCTGTTTCCCTCTCCCCCTCCTTCTGACCTGACTAGCGGGGCCCGCTAGTCATCCACTCAGTACACGCGTGAAGCGGTACGAGTGGCGGCGCCCTGGGCTTTACGCCTTCGACGTCAACCCCCCAGTCTGTTTTATTTTTAATTCAATTTCATTTAAATCCAGAAACCTTCAAACAGCCATAACTTTTTATCTATAAGTCCAAATGCATTGATTCTTTTTGCATTGTGTTCCTTGTCCAAAAATCTGACACCAGCCAAAAGATGGGATTTTTCCTTGCTGTCTAGATTTTCTGGTAATTTTCAGAAGGTTTCTTGATGTTTTCTTTTTGTGGTTTTATTTATTTTTCAGAAGAGCAGGCTTATCTTGAGGATCACCAGAAGGCTCGTGAACCTCATCTGCACTAAGGCAAGCCAAAGCAACATTTTCATAGTGCCACTTCAATATTTGTGATTTTCCTACTTGAACGTATGATTATGCATGCATTTAAATTATTATTATGATAACTAGCAAAGTGGCCCGCTCTACGCGCGGGCAAGAACTTTTGACCCTTTTCATGTGGATTTTGAACAATTAATCCCCACATAAATTGTCAGGCTGGGAAATTTTCTTAGTGAAGATTGATAAGACAGAATGAAACTATCTTGTAGAATACTTCTTTGCACACATGTTGCAAATTATTGTAAGATGAACAACTACAAGATTGCACATTTGAAGCTGTAAAAATATAAGCTAATAAATTAGCTTCCTAAAAGCTTGAGCCATGCACACTTCAATAAGGGACATTCAAAAGAAAAAGTAGAAGGTGTAGTTTCTCCAGAGAGAGATTTTATATTGGAAAGAACATATTTAGTTCAACATTTTAATTCAATGAGTCTTACATGATTACCACTCACGGTGTAAATCCATTAACGAAGGAATACATTGTACTATACAAAATGCTACAAGTAAAACTTGTCTCTCCAATAAATCAATGTTATAAATATGCACATATTCCATGCTACATTTCAAAGGATATCCTTGACATCTTCACATCATGATTAACATGGAATTTCCGCATATCTAAAATATGATTTTATGCTACTATTTAGTTCATGTGATATATTTAAAAAATGATCCTAGAGCGATAGTGTTTTATACAATGTGATAAATAAGATTCAAGCACACAATATACTATCTAGGGTAATATCCAAAGGGAAGTAATAACTGTTAAACGAAAAGATATCAGTACATCAACTACATGTGATTACCACTTATAATTGGCACACCCTTGGAGTATACATTCACCAAGAGTATGAAATGTGTTGAGAAAGTCATAATTACTTTATAGTACACCATATCTTCATGTGCATTTTTACCTTACCGATCACACACACTAAGAGCATGTATATATATAAAGAAATATCTTGGGACCAATTGAATAATAGAGCATACAAGTAAAAAGAAAATACAGTTACTTCTTATTTACATATTTATGTCATGTGTAATAATTGTACCTATTTATGTGATTAAATCATATCGATGGTACTAAGTTCATTAGTCCGTAGATTAATCTATCATACTTAGTGAGTGTACGTGAACTAAAAGTCTAATTTTGAAATTAAAAAATTCGTACAATACATTCATTATTAGGTGTAGCCCCCTGAAACAGAACAAACCGAAGGTTATGCCATATTCAACGGAAGGAATAAAAGTACTATTTTTATAATATTTTACGAAAAAAACGAAGAGTGCTTTAACAACCATACCCTTCTCTATTGGAACACGACAATTTTCCTCACCCATATTTTACGTAGACTACTTATGAAAGTATGAACAGTTTATAATATACTTTTAATCTGATCTGTGCATGGATCTCTTATGAACCGCGCACTCACGACTCATAACACCTCATCGGAAATTACCACTTCGTTTAGATTCACATCCATCACATAATTACATTAATTTAGATTGTTGCTAATGATTTCATGGAATCCTTTTTCCTTTCCGCATTTTATTTATATATTAAATATAATTTTTCGTATATGTAAGTATATTTTAGTATAATATACAATGCAAAATTTGTGCGGGACATTAGTACTGAGTTATTTGCATGGCAGTTGAGGCCAAGCCTCATACTGTTTGCGATATAAATATTGTTATACCTGGAATACTAAGAAATGATGGATGTCTCATTTTTTAAGACGTTTTTTTACCTGAATTGTGCCTTTTAGGCACTGCTAAAACATTATTCTGCTTTATAGTACCTTTATACGCTTCCCTAAATGACGATAACAGGTCTATTCGTAATCTAAAATGGCAGTCACAGCGTACCATGAAACATTTGAAATTTAAGCATATTGAGAAAAGAGTCTCGAGCCCTTCAAAATCAGGTTGCCTTTCGCGAAATTATAAAAAAGGAATGAGAAAAACTGGAAACATTTTTCTTATACACGTGGGTCTCGTCAAAGTAACAATCTAGACCCTCTATTTTACGCACCTATCTCCGTATATATATCCACAACCTATCCGGCATCAATGCCGTGAAATCACTATCATGCACTTCGTTTCATCAATTTGAAGCTTGAACCATAGTGACAAACGCCGGGATCTCTTGTGCACAATACCTATGAATGAAAGGATTCAACAAAGGACATAATAATCTAGAGATTATATGTTGTACTATATGATGATATAGCTGGTGCAATTAAAAGAAATAAAGATATGGACCTACGTACCTGTGTCTAGCTAGATCGATCAGCTGTCCTTGGCCAGTGTACATGCTGCAGTTCGTTTCATCAATTGTCACCTGTACTCAGTCCATGGGTCCATGGCCTGCAACATAGCTTAGCCGATAGGCACGGCTGCACATAAGAGCCTTGTAATAGCGTGCGCAGGGTACGACATCGGCCACATTGCAAGGATGCTAGCTGCCAGAATTAAGAACTAATCTGGGAAAGTAAAGGGTGCTTTATTGGCATCTTGGCGTGATAGTTTTGACAAACGTGGCAGTTGTGGTCGCTCAGAGAAAGTGAGATGACGTTGGTGAAGCGCCTGCACGCCGGTGCAGACCTAGAAAACAGAGTAAAATTCTTCAAAAAAGTAGAAAACATGGTATACTTCTTCGTCCAATCTGTATGGCCATTGGAAATAAGTGCTCTAGCGACATCATCTCCTCCTTCTCTGGCACGGACACCTTCTTTGCTTCCTCTCCCGTACCTCTCGTCCCCTGCTGGGTGCAGCCTCTTTGCTTCGTACGAGGACCTTCTTCACATCAGCTCCAACCACGGATCACCCGGATGCCTGTATCACACTCCTTCCATCCTCCTCTATGTTGCCCACTCACCTCTCAGGTCCGTCCAGAACATCCATCGTTGTTGCAATCACAATGCAAAAGCAGGCCGGAAGCTAGTTCGCACACAGTTAGGAAATCTCATGCGTTCTGATTTAGATTGCCCATCAAGTCACGAACGACTCTGATTACAGGAACTGAGGCATGGAATAGAACAAAGAGTTGTGGGGCACGATGCGCACGCTACCACTGCAGTCCATCCATCCCTCGCGTTGCTGCTGCAGCGCTAACACCTGAGTTGTGCTTTGTGAGACATGAGAACGGGAATAGGGTTTCGGAGGTGCCATTGTCTGTGTGGTCATTGGAGCCGATCAATCCAATCCTCTTCACCGCCGGACACGACATGGTGTCGAGACAAGGTGGCCGAGACTGATATGTTATTGGGCAGAGCAATCCCTGGTAGCGAGTCGGGAGGCTCTGTGAATCAAGGAATCGTAGGTCGCCATGATTCAGCATCTAGATTTAAAACCGGAGAGCGCCTGCGATTCAGAATACCTTCTGCATGCCTCAAGTAATCAAGGAGTTGGAGGTCGCCATGCTTCTGCGATCTAGATTTAGAACCAGACAACGCCTGTGATCTACTCCGTAGACTACCTTTTGCATGCCTGAAGTATAGCCTATAGAGTGCTAATTGACGGATTTAGTGCCCCGTGAACCGCTCTCCTTCTGGAATCTTGGAGATGGACAATGAACGGAGGCCCTCGTTCTCTAGCTTCATCGTTGGCATGAGATCAAGGATGGATCGGAGACATGGACGCTAAGGCAGGCCTAGCTGCCTAGGGCATGTTGGACATGGCTGGTGCACGTAAAGATTTAGGAGAGATGGGGGATGAGGAAAATCATGTTAGTGTAGGGCCAGATTACATTACAGGAGGCTGCAACGTGATGTGTACATTTTTTATATCAATGTGATGTGTGATGTAATGGCAATGGTGGGTAATTTTTCACATAAATCTAATCTAATCTAATCTAATGGCTATTGATTTTTTTTCTATTGAATGAATGGTCAGATGTTTCTGATTTTTGTGGTAATTTCTACAGTAATTTCTTTTTTCTGGTTAGCCTGTAAATCCGTAAACTACTTTTTATATATAATAGATTATATCATGTTAGATGCTTGTCATGTTAAATATGCTTGATATACAGAAAGTTTGAAGTGAATCTTGTTGATCAGCTAACAAGAATTTAGTTATGAGTAATGATAAAATGATATGATCATGGAGATAAATAATCAGTTAATTTATTATTCTTGCATGATGAAAAATGATGAGATTGCTAGAAATGATTCTGGTTGAAGTGAGGTTGGATCTTAACCAGAGAAGTATCAGGAGTTGATGATAGCTCCGTGGGAGCGTAGTTGACTTAGTTATTTTCATGGTTATGTGATGCATATGTTGGTGATGCATGGCATGGCATTATGACACCGGTTACTTTCACTTTAAGTTGAACCTGATAAATAACTCAACTTGAATATGTTGTTGACCGGGTCATGGTGCCGCTGAAACGAGTCTTTCCCAGTGCAACCACATTTTCCGGTATGGGACGGCCTTAATGCGTTTCATTGCCGTGCCTCTGGTCGGTGCCTCCATCTAGGGAAAGTTATGGGCGTGCTGTACCCTGGCCCAGTAAGCAGGCATAACCTTTGTGAGCCCGCTATTAAGTTAAGTTTTTGGTACTGGGTCCCAGAGTGGATCGTGGCCACGACAGTGGTCGAGGTGTCTTGAGGTAGACACGGGGCCACCCAGGACTAGCCTGATGGGGATTGAGTCAGAGTGGCCGGAAGAGTGTCATGACAATGAAGTGGTTTCGTCGGAATGTCGTTGGTCCACCCGAATGGGAGTGCGAGGCCGTGGGTTCCGTAGTGTGGGTCCAGTGCACTACCTCTGTAGATTGTATTAATCTATCGATAGCCGATTCCACGGTTACGGACACGCTCGAAAGTAGGGTACACCATGGGTCAACACTTAATAAATTTGCACACTAAGATTGCATTGAGGTGATGGCAGTGAGGCCATCGTGTTGAGTTGGACCATGTGTTGTCGGGTTGTGATCGCCATAAGGATCATGGTTTGAGATCAAGTGTTGGTCATGGTTGTGATCGTCGTAAGGGTCACGAGATTGTCTCTGAGTTCATCATGTTTGTGGTCTGGAAATGATCACGTTCGGTAAGCCAGTCCATGGGATGAGTACCTCTTGAGCATAAGCACAGCATGTTGGATATATTGATGCATTGTTATTAATTGGTTAAATATCATGATATTGTTTGTCATTACGTTTATGCTTGTTGTGAGCTTGCAAGTACATTCAATGTACTGACCTGGCGTGTCATGCCAGATTTCAGGAAAGTCTCGTTGGAAAGGAGAGCTGTCTGAGTCTAGATCATGTCCACATCGGTGTCCCTGTGCTATGGAGTTCCGCTACGACGTTGTTCCGATGTCGCGTAGTTGTCATGATCGAGGCCCCTTTATGTTCACTAAATAATGTACATATTGTTCAACCGCACCGTGTGTGCCGCTTGGCCTCGCTAACTATTGTAATATGAACTATGCTCTGGTAGCATCAATAAAGCGGTTGTTTTTCTGTACCAAGTTGTTGTGTGTTGCCAGAAGACAAGGTCTTTGGGATGGCAATGCATGGTAAACCGGTCGCTCTGATCCGGGGTGCCACAACGCTTGGTATCAGAGCCGCGCTGACAATAGGCCACGCTAGACTATGCCGATTTAACTGGATGTTAGATACGAGTTGTAGTTGAGTGCCGGTAGCATTTTGTAGCTGGTTGTTGCATTGCATACATAGAATTTATTTTAATGCTAACTTGCTAATGTTTGTGAGGGTAGATGGCTCCGGTGCTGTATCCGTGCCAGTTGCAGCTGATGCTGTACACGTCGCCGCATCTCAACGTGTGGCGTCGATTGTACCCCCACGGTGACGATCCAGTCTATCGTGTGTACCGGGAGCGTCTAGCTGACTCAGTGTATGAGTATCACGCCGTGGTTACTCTGCGCACAAGTTCCGACTCCAGCACTTACACTCGTACCTCTCGAAGCGGCTACGCTTCTACCGCGTCTCAGGCTGTCCAGTTTGTTGTATTCGAGGTACTTGTTGAGCTCCACTACAATGAGGTCCAGATGCAGAACCACCCAGGTTTCCACTACTATCCTTCTCTCCACGATAATGGTCATGTCCGTTTCCCTGTAATTGATCCGGAGTATGATAGTGTAGGTAGCCACCTTTCTCGCTATATCACTGCTAGCTATCTTCTGATCTACGAGCTGGCTCGCGAGCTGAGTCGTGCCAATACTGCTTTACCCTCTGCTTTAGTCTCTGCTAGCTCAGCCACTACTCCAACATGTGTAGGATTTACTCCCTATATTCATGCCAGTTCTAGATCCCCTGTTTCCCCGATTACTCCTCCGAGTAGCTTGGGCACCGCGATAGTGAGTCCACTTAGTGCTCCTGCTGAGTGGGTTTCACTTCTCGCCACTCCTGTAGCCGCGATGATTCACCCTCCACCTGCCTCAGAGGGAGAGCCCTCGAGGCAGCGTCATCGTGTCACCTTTAACCCGGAGGTCTCAGTTAACCCCGTCAGTTCAGGATCTGAGTACGCTTCAGGAGAGGACCCCGCAGCACCAGCAAAGCAGTAGAGTAACCGAGTATTCGCAGTCGTCGGGATGGAGTATGGATGTAGTCGTACGAGTCATGATGTTTCGTGTCTTGTATTAGGGTAGTTGGACCTGGCATGTTGTTATATTTTATGTATGTGTCTATGTATAATTATTTTGGAACTTTATTTCATTTGCCGTATTTTTTTCGCCATTTCGGTTTTTCTCGGACTTCTGTTGCTGGCTTCTCCCCAGTTTATTTTGAGTGCTTCTCATCTCAGTTGCGTTGCCTTGGGAAAAATCATATTAGGATGATGTGGGGAGGCTGCAGTAGCAACGTTTGCAAGGGTTCTCCTGTTCGTCGTTCTGCATGACAGGCAAGGCAATCACCTGAGCCGTACGTTCCACCACCACCTCCACCACCAAATCCACCCTCCACTGAAAAAATTCTGCGTATGTTTGAGGAAAGACGGATCTGATGGAAATACTAAGAAGTATTCAAGCTGTGGTTGGACAGAATGGAAATCAGCCCGGTCACCACGCCAAGCTATTAGATTTTCAAAGGACTAAGCCTCCCAGTTTCAGTCAGGCCATTGATCCCTTGGGTGCAGATGATTGGTTGAGAACTATGGAAAAGAAGCTTGAGGTTGCTCGAACTGATGAAGGGGATAAGGTTCCATTTGTAACACATTATCTTGAAGGCGCTGCTGCCATATGGTGGGAAAATGAAAAAGCCATGTGGTTTGCTGATGAAGAAATTACCTGGTCAAGATTCAAGAAACGATTCCTGAAATATCACATCCCTGCGGGAATTATGAAGACTAAGCAGCGTGAATTTCTCGCGCTCCTCCAAAGAAGTCAGTCTGTGGGAGAATATTTGCGGAAATTCAATCATCTGTCACGGTACTCTGAATATGATGTGTCCACTAAGGAAAGAAAAATTGACAGGTTTCCTGGTGGGTTAAACCCGCAACTCCGGTGTACTCTCACTATGTTAGATTTCCCAGACTTCCAAACTGTAACGCCCCGGATCCAATGCGCCAGGTGTCTGCCAGTTATTCGTCGGCATTGCCATGTCATTTGCTTGCGTGTTGCATTTTATCATGTCATCATGTGCATCTCATTTTGCATACGTGTTCGTCTCTTGCATCCGAGCATTTTCCCCGTTGTCCGTTTTGCAATCCGGCACTCCTATGTCATCCGGCGTCCCCTTCTTGTCTCTTTTCGTGAGCGGGTGTTAAACATTCTCGGAATGGACCGTGATTTGCCAACTGGCCTAGGTACACCACCGGTAGACCGCCTGTCAAGTTTCGTGCCATTTGGACTTTGTTTGATACTCCAACGGTTAACCGGGGAACCGTAAAGCCCTCTTTTGTTGCAGCCCAACACCCTTCCAAAGTGGCCCAATAACCCATCCAAACTCCCTCCATGCTCTCGGTCGTTCAGTCACGATCGTGTGGGCAAAAACCGCTCCTCATTTGGAGTCTCCTAGGTCCCTCTACCTACATATAGACCCTTCCCCCGAAATTTCGCGGTACAAACCCTAGTCTACTTCCTCTCCACGCCGCCGGACAAAAACCCTACGCCCCGGACATGGCTGCCGCCCTCAGCCGCCGCCCCGCGCCAATCCGGAGCCGCCACACGGCGTTCGCCGCCTTCCGCCGCCGCCGGCCTGCGGGGCCCGAGTTGGGCCCGCGTGGCCCGCATGCCGCCGCCGCTCGCCCACGCGAGGGCCCGCGCCCCGCCGCCTCCCGCCACCTCGCCGGCGCGCATCGCCACTGCCATCGACCCCGCCATCGCCAGCGCCTCCCCACGCCGGACCGCGCCTGCCCCGCCGTCGGCCCCATCAACCCCGCGTCCCTCTGCCGCCAGCGCCGCCCGCTGACTCCAACGCCCTCCTCCGTCGCCTCGTCCTCGGCCACCCGCGCCGTCTCCTTGCCGCTAGCGACCGCCGCCGCAATCCCGTGACCCACCGGACCTCTGCCTCGCTGCCCTTGGCCCCAACCGCGCCGCCCTCTTCGGATCCGGCTGCCCCCTCGCCGGATCTGTACACCGGCGCCGCACCCTGGTCTCCTCCGTCTCCTCCGGCGACCAGCCGGCCTCCCCAGCTCGCCGGAGCCACGCTGCCGGCCGCCTCCCCAGATATGCATGCCGTCATCCTCGGATGGCCCGAGCCCTCCAACCAAACGGCGCGCCCGTCCCGTACCGCTGCGTCCCGGAACCCCTCCGTCCACTTTTCCCACGAGGTGAATTTGGCTAAGTCCCCAGTTTTCCAACTTCATGTGTGCATGATATATCAAAATGTTCACGAGGAGATGGTCTTCATTTCGTTCCATTGTGCCATGCTTGTTTGAGTACACCTTGATGCCATTATCATCGTTGCAAGAGTGCTATATGATGTTAACCTGATGAAACTGTTATAACTTGCTGTTTTATCTTTTTCATTGCATTTTGTGTGTGCGTCCTATGAGCTTGATGTCTACATGAGTGTTGATCTACATTATGCCATCTTTACATTGGTGCAATACATGTATTTTTATGGGTCTTGTAGTGTGTGCATCGAGCTCGTGAAGTAGGGTACTTGCTGTTACTGTTTTGCTAGGCTGAATCTGCTATATCATGATGCTATGTAAACCTACTGCTACAAGTCACTCTGTGCATAATCTGGAGATGTTCACTAAGGATTTTTTGTTATACATGTCATTCTATATCCATGCGTGCCCCTGGTTGCATTTATAGCTTGCTGTAGCGTGTCGTAATCTTGCTCCAAACTTGCTAAATAATGTTGTTGTCAGCCTGTTAACATTAAGTTCAGTTTTGCCATGATCTTTGCTAGTGATCCAAGCACCATATTAACTTGTTCTTGACATGCTTAGCTTCTCAAACATGTCTTCTTAATGTTGGTCACCTTGTCATGCCATGTATTACTCTATGGTGAGTGGTTAAAGCTCACCAACATTCCTACTTATTGTTGTTCCTGCCATGTATGAATCTGTCATATCATTTGCCATGTTTGCATGAATGCTACCATATTTTCGGTTGATCTTTGGAATTAGTTCAGTAAGGGAGTTTTGTTCTTTGTCTTCCTTATTAGCATGCCATGTATTTTCTTGCCATGTTAAGTTCTTGTTACACGTTGTTTGATATCTCTAAACATTGCAACCTGATGTTATTTCTGGTAAGTCTGAAGCTGTTATTATTTGCAATATTGCCATGTCCTTTTGAGCATGATCTAGTGATTTCTCGAGATAGCTCAGTGTTCATGTTTTGTTCATGTTTTGTCATGCTTTACCTGTAATTCATGCCCATGCCTTTTGTTTTCCTGTTGAGATACTGTAACATATTGTTTTGATGCTCGCTAGATGCCTAGTTGCTGTTTTGGACAGCTTGTCCTTTAAACTTGTATAGAGTGTATGTGTTGAACCGTTGCTCTGTTTTGAGTGTGCTCTATATGAAAGTTGCTTAGAATTGCATGTAGTTTCATATTATCATGTTGCATCCATGTTTTGAGATTGTTTTCTTGATGTTTGTATGCATTTTGCATCAATGCCATGTTTTACTTGTTTTGCTCATATCTTCTAGGCCGTAGCTCTGAACTAATTGAACTTTATATGTAACTGTTGGGGAACATTACAGAAAATTAAAAAATTTCCTACGGTTTCACCAAGATCCATATATGAGTTCATGTAAGCAACGAGTTATAGGAGTGGATCTACATACCCTTGTAGATCGCGAGCGGAAGCGTTCAAGAGAACGGGGATGATGGAGTCGTACTCGCCGTGATCCAAATCACCGATGACCAAGTGCTGAACGGACAGCACCTCCGTGTTCAACACACGTACGGAGCGGATGACGTCTCCTCCTTCTTGATCCAGTAAGGGGGAAGGAGAGGTTGAGGAACAAGGCTCCAGCAGCAGCACGACGGCGTGGTGGTGGTGGAGATGCAGTACTCCGGCAGGGCTTCGCCAAGCTAGTGCGGGAGGAGGAAGAGGTGTAGAAGGGGGAGGGAGGCGCCAAGACTCAGGTTGCGGGTGCCCTCCCTCCTTCCTCCTTTATATAGGCCCCAGGGGGGGCGCCGGCCCTGGAGATGGGAATCTCCCAAGGGGGCGGCGGCCAGGGGGGGGGGTGGAGTGCCCCCCAAGGCAAGTGGTGCGCCCCCCACCCTAGGGCTTCCAACCCTAGGCGCAGGGGGGCCCAAGGTGGGCGCACCAGCCCAGTAGGGTCTGGTTCCCCTCCCACTTCAGCCCACGGGCCCCTCCAGGATAGGTGGCCTCACCCGGTGGAACCCCGGGACCCTTCCGGTGGTCCCGGTACAATACCAGGTGACCCCAAAACTTTCCCGATGGCCGAAACAGCACTTCCTATATATAAATCTTCACCTCCGGACTATTCCGGAACTCCTCGTGACATCCGGGATATCATCCGGGACTCCGAACAACATTCGGTAATCACATACAAGTCTTCCTAATAACCCTAGCATCACCGAACCTTAAGTGTGTAGACCCTACAGGTTCGGGAATCATGCAGACATGACCGAGACAGCTCTCTAGCCAATAACCAACAGCGGGATCTGGATACCCGTGTTGGCTCCCACATGTTCCACGATGATTTCATCGGATGAACCACGATGTCGAGGATTCAATCAACCCCGTATACAATTCCCTTGGTCAATCGGTACGTTACTTGCCCGAGACTCAATCGTCGGTATCCCAATACCTCGTTTGGTCTCATTACCGGCAAGTCACTTTACTCGTACCGTAATGCATGATCCCGTGACCAAACACTTGGTGACTTTGAGCTCATTATGATGATGCATTACCGAGTGGGCCCAGAGATACCTCTCTGTCATACGGAGTGACAAATCCCAGTCTCGATCCATGTCAACCCAATAGACACTTTCGGAGATACCTGTAGTGCACCTTTATAGTCACCCAGTTACATTGTGACATTTGGTACACCCAAAGCACTCCTACGGTATCCGGGAGTTACACGATCTCATGGTCTAAGGAAAAGATACTTGACATTGGAAAAGCTCTAGCAAACGAACTACACGATCTTGTGCTATGCTTAGAATTGGGTCTTGTCCATCACATCATTCTCCTAATGTCCATAGTCAACGACATCTAATGTCCATAGTCAGGAAACCATGACTATCTGTTGATCAACGAGCTAGTCAACTAGAGGCCTACTAGGGACATATTGTGGTCTATGTATTCACACGTGTACTACGATTTCCGGATAATACAGTTAGAGCATGAATAAAGACAATTATCATGAACAAGGAAATATAATAATAATCCTTTTATTATTGCCTCTAGGGCATATTTCCAATAGTCTCCAACTTGCACTAGAGTCAATAATCTAGTTACATTGTGATGAATCGAACACCCATAGAGTTCTGGTGTTGATCATGTTTTGCTCGCGAGAGAGGTTTAGTCAATGGATCTGCGACATTCAGATCCGTATGTACTTTGCAAATATCTATGTCTCCATCTTGAACATCTTCACGGATGGAGTTGAAACGACGCTTGATGTGCCTGGTCTTCTTGTGAAACCTGGGCTCCTTGGCTAGGGCAATAGCTCCAGTGTTGTCACAGAAGAGTTTGATCGGCCCCGACGCATTGGGTATGACTCCTAGGTCGGTGATGAACTCCTTCACCCAAATTGCTTCATGCGCTGCCTCCGAGGCTGCCATGTACTCCACTTCACATGTAGATCCCGCCACGACGCTCTACTTGCAGCTGCACCAGCTTACTGCTCCACCATTCAACATATACATGTATCTGGTTTGTGACTTAGTGTCATCCAGATTTGTGTCGAAGCTAGCATCGACGTAACCCTTTACGACGAGCTCTTCGTCACCTCCATAAACGAGAAACATGTCCTTTGTCCTTTTCAGGTACTTCAGGATATTCTTGACCGCCGTCTAGTGTTCCTTGCTGGGATTACTTTGGTACCTTCCTACCAAACTTACGGCAAGGTTTACATCAAGTCTGGTACACAGCATGGCATACATAATAGATCCTATGGCTGAAGCATAGGGGATGACACTCATCTCTTCTTTATCTTTTGCCGTGGTCGGGCATTGTGCCGAGCTCAATCTCACACCTTGCAATACAGGCAATAAACCTTTCTTGGACTGATCCATTTTGAACTTCTTCAAAATCTTATCAAGGTATGTGCTTTGTGAAAGACCTATGAGGCGTCTCGATCTATCCCTATAGATCTTGATGCCTAATATGTAAGCAGCTTCTCCAAGGTCCTTCATTGAAAAACACTTATTCAAGTAGGCCTTAATGTTGTCCAATAGTTCTATATCATTTCCCATCAAGAGTATGTCATCTATATATAATATGAGGAATGCTATAGAGCTCCCACTCACTTTCTTGTAAACGCAGGCTTCTCCATAAGTCTGCATAAACCCAAACGCTTTGATCATCTCATCAAA
The DNA here is from genome assembly GCF_018294505.1 of Triticum aestivum. NCBI lineage: Eukaryota > Viridiplantae > Streptophyta > Magnoliopsida > Poales > Poaceae > Triticum > Triticum aestivum. The sequence continues at coordinate 520,060,558 of NC_057813.1, forward strand.
GCGAATGTTCCAACTCCGAGATGCTTGCACCAGCCCATAAATGGATCACTGGAGCTTGCATACTTTGTTAGCATTCTTAGGATCAACAAAACCTTCTGGCTGCATCATATACAGTTCTTCCTTAAGATGTCCATTAAGGAATGTCGTTTGATGTCCATCTGCCATATCTCATAATCATAGTATGTGGCAATTGCTAACATGATTCGGACAGACTTCAGCTTCGCTAGAGGAGAGAATGTCTCATCGTAGTCAACCTCTTGAACTTGCCGATAACCCTTAGGGACAAGTCGAGCTTTATAGATGGTAATATTACCATCCGCGTCCGTCTTTTTCTTAAAGATCCATTTTTTTCTATTGCTCGCCGATCATTGGGCAAGTCTGTCAAAGCCCATACTTTGTATTCATACATGGATTCCATCTCGGATTGCATATATTCAAGCCATTTGTTGGAATCTGGGCCCGCCATCGCTTCTTCATAGTTCGAAGGTTCACCGTTGTCTAACAACATGATTTCCAAGACAGGGTTGCTGTACCACTCTGGTGCGGAACGTGTCCTTGTGGACCTACGAAGTTCAGTAGCAACTTGATCCGAAGTACCTTGATCATCATCATAATTTTCCTCTCCAGTTGGTGTAGGCATCACACGAACATTTTCCTGAGCTGCACTACTTTCCTATTCAAGAGGTAGTGCTTCATCGAGTTCTACTTTCCTCCCACTTACTTGTTTCAAGAGAAACTCTTTTTCCAGAAAGGATCCGTGCTTGGCAACAAAGATCTGGCCTTCGGATCTTAAGTAGAAGGTATACCCAATGGTTTCCTTGGGGTATCCAATGAAGACGCGTTTTTCCGACTTGGTTTCGAGCTTTTCAAGTTGAAGTTTCTTGACATAAGCATCGCATCCCCAAACTTTAAGAAACGACAGCTTAGGTTTCTTCCCAAACCATAATTCATATGGTGTCATCTTAACGGATTTAGACGGAGCCCTATTTAAAGTGAATGTAGCTGTCTCTAGAGCGTATCCCCAAAATGATAGCGGTAAATCGGTAAGAGACATCATAGACCGCACCATATCCAATAGAATGCGATTACGACGTTTGGATACACCGTTACGCTGAGGTGTTCCAGGCGGCGTGAGTTGTGAAACGATTCCACATTTCCTTAAGTGCGTACCAAATTCGTGACTTAAATATTCTCCTCCACGATCTGATCGTAGGAACTTTATCTTTCGGTCACGTTGATTCTCTACCTCATTCTGAAATTCCTTGAACTTTTCAAAGGTCTCAGACTTGTGTTTCATTAAGTAGACATACCCATATCTACTCAAGTCATCAGTGAGAGTGAGAACATAACGATATCCTCCGCGAGCCTCAACGCTCATTGGACCGCACACATCGGCATGTATGATTTCCAATAAGTTGGTTGCTCGCTCCATTGTTCTAGAGAACGGAGTCTTTGTCATTTTGCCCATGAGGCATGGTCCGCATGTGGCAAATGATTCATAATCGAGAGACTCTAAAAGTCCATCAGCATGGAGCTTCTTCATGCGCTTGACACCAATGTGACCAAGGCGGCAGTGCCACAAGTATGTGGGACTATCGTTATCAACTTTACATCTTTTGGTATTCACACTATGAATATGTATAACATTACGTTCGAGATTCATTAAGAATAAACCATTGACCATCGGGGCATGACCATAAAACATATCTCTCATATAAATAGAACAACCATTATTCTCGGATTTAAATGAGTAGCCATCTCATATCAAACGATATCCAGATACAATGCTCATGCTCAAACTTGGCACTAAATAACAATTATTAAGGTTTAAAACTAATCCTATAGGTAAATGTAGAGATAGCGTGCTGACGGCGATCACATCGACCTTGGAACCATTCCCGACGTGCATCGTCACCTCGTCCTTCGCCAGTCTCTGCTTATTCCACAGCTCCTGCTGTGAGTTACAAATATGAGCAACGGCACAGGTATCAAATACCCAGGAGTTACTACGAGTACTGGTAAGGTACACATCAATTACATGTATATCAAATATACATTTAGTGTTGCCAGCCTTCTTGTCCGCTAAGTATTTGGGGCAGTTCCGCTTCCAGTGACCCTTCCCCTTGCAATAAAAGCACTCAATCTCAGGCTTGGCTCCATTCTTTGACTTCTTCCAGGCAACGGGCTTACCGGGCGCGGCAACATCCTTGCCGTCCTTCTTGAAGTTCTTCTTACCCTTGCCCTTCTTGAACTTGGTGGTTTTATTGACCATCAACAATTGATGTTCGTTCTTGATTTCTACCTCTGCCGACTTCAGCATTGAAAATACTTCAGGAATAGTTTTCACCATCCCTTGCATATTGTAGTTCATTACAAAGCTCTTGTAGCTTGGTGGGAGCGACTGAAGGATTCTGTCAATGACCGCCTCGTCCGGGAGGTTAATGTCCAGCTAGGACAGGTGGTTATGCAACCCAGACATTTTGAGTATGTGCTCACTGACAGAACTATTTTCCTCCATCTTACAACTATAGAACTTGTCGGAGACTTCATATCTCTCGACCCGGGCATGAGCTTGGAAAACCATTTTCAGCTACTCGAACATCTCATATGCTCCGTGTTGCTCAAAACGATTTTGGAGCCCCGGTTCTAGGCTGTAAAGCATGCCGCACTGAACGAGGGAGTAATCATCAGCACGTGACTGCCAAGCGTTCATAACGTCTTGGTTCTCTGGGATGGGTGCTTCACCTAGCGGTCCATCTAGGACATATGCTTTCTTGGCAGCTATGAGCATGATCCTCAAGTTCCAGACCCAGTCCGTATAGTTGCTGCCATCATCTTTCAGCTTGGTTTTCTCTAGGAACGCGTTGAAGTTCATGTTGACATGAGTGTTGGCCATTTGATCTACAAGACATATTTGCAAAGGTTTTAGACTAAGTTCATGATAATTAAGTTCATCTAATCAAATTATCTAATGAACTCCCACTCAGATTAGACATCCCTCTAGTCATCTAAGTGTTACACGATCCGAGTCGACTAGGACATGTCCGATCATCACATGAGACGGACTAGTCATCATCGGTGAACATCTCCATGTTGATCGTATCTTCCATACGACTCATGTTCGACCTTTCGTTCTCTGTGTTCCAAGGCCATGTCTGTACATGCTAGGCTCGTCAATTTAACCCTTAGTGTTTTTGCATGTGTAAAACTGTCTTACACCCGTTGTATGTGAACGTAAGAATCTATCACACCCGATCATCACGTGGTGCTTCGAAACGACGAACTTTAGCAACGGCGCACAGTTAGGGGAGAACACTTTCTTGAAATTGTTATAAGGGATCATCTTATTTACTACCGTCGTTCTAAGTAAACAAGATGCATAAACATAATAAACATCACATGCAATTATATAATAGTGACATGATATGGCCAATATCATAGAGCTCCTTTGATCTCCATCTTCGGGGCTCCATTATCACCTTCGTCACCGGCATGACACCATGATCTCCATCATCGTGTCTTCATGAAGTTGTCATGCCAGCGACTACCTCTACTTCTATGGCTAACGCGTTTAGCAATAAAGTAAAGTAATTTACATGGCGTTCTTCAATGACACGCAGGTCATACAAAAAATAATGACAACTCCTATGGCTCCTGCCGGTTGTCATACTCATCGACATGCAAGTCGTGATTCCTATTACAAGAACATGATCTCATACATCACAATATATCATTCATCATTCATCACAACTTTTGGCCATATCACATCACAAGGCAATTGCTGCAAAAATAAGTTAGACGTCCTCTAATTGTTGTTGCATCTTTTACGTGGCTGTAATAGGGTTCTAGCAAGAACGTTTTCTTACCTACGAAAAAGCCACAACGTGATTTGTCAACTTCTATTTACCCTTCATAAGGACCCTTTTCATCGAATCCGCTCCAACTAAAGTGGGAGAGACAGACACCCGCTAGCCACCTTATGCAACTAGTGCATGTCAGTCGGTGGAACCTGTCTCACGTAAGCGTACGTGTAAGGTCGGTATGGGCCGCTTCATCCCACAATACCGCTGAAGCAAAATAAGACTAGTAGCGGCAAGAAAGTTGACATCATCTACGCCCACAACAAAATTGTGTTCTACTCGTGCAATAGAGAACTACGCATAAACCTGGCTCATGATACCACTGTTGGGGAATGTTGCAGAAAATTAAAAAATTTCCTACGGTTTCACCAAGATCCATCTATGAGTTCATCTAAGCAACGAGTGATAGGAGTGCATCTACATACCCTTCTAGATCGCAAGCGGAAGCGTTCAAGAGAACGGGGATGATGGAGTCGTACTCGCCATGATCCAAATCACCGATGACCAAGTGCTGAACGGACAACACCTCCGCGTTCAACCCACGTACGGAGCGGATGACGTCTCCTCCTTCTTGATCCAGCAAGGGGTAAGGAGAGGTTGAGGAAGAAGTCTCCAGCAGCAGCACGACGGCGTGGTGGTGGTGGAGATGCAGTACTCCGGCAGGGCTTCGCCAAGCAACTACGGGAGGAGGAATAGGTGTAGCAAGGGGAGGGAGGCGCCAAGACTCAGGTTGCGGCTGCCCTCCCTCCCCCCCTCCTTTATATAGGCCCTAGGGGGGGCGCCGGCCCTGGAGATGGGAATCTCCCAAGGGGGCGGCGGCCAGGGGGTGGAGTGCCCACAAGGCAAGTGGTGCGCCACCCCACCCTAGGGTTTCCAACCCTAGGCGCAGGGGGGCCCAAGGGGCGGGCGCACCAGCCCACTAGGGGCTGGTTCCCCTCACACTTTGGCCCATGGGGCCCTCCGGGATAGGTGGCCCCACCCGGTGGACCCCCGCGACCCTTCCGGTTGTCCCGGTACAATACCGGGTGACCCCGAAACTTTCCTGATGGCCGAAACAGCACTTCCTATATATAAATCTTCACCTCCGGACTATTCCGGTACTCCTCGTGACGTCCGGGATCTCATCCGGGACTCCGAACAACATTCCTTAATCACATACAAGTCTTTGTAATAACCCTAGCGTCACCGAACCTTAAGTGTGTAGACCCTACGGGTTCGGGAATCATGCAGACATGACCGAGACAGTTCTCCGGCCAATAACCAACAGCGGGATCTGGATACCCATGTTGGCTCCCACATGTTCCATGATGATTTCATCGGATGAAGCACGATGTCGAGGATTCAATCAACCCCGTATACAATTCCCTTTGTCAATCGGTACGTTACTTCCCCGAGACTCAATCGTCGGTATCCCAATACCTCGTTCAGTCTCGTTACCGGCAAGTCACTTTACTCGTACCGTAATGCATGATCCCGTGACCAAACACTTGGTCACTTTGAGCTCATTATGATGATGCATTACCGAGTGGGCCCAGAGATACCTCTCCGTCATACGGAGTGACAAATCCCAGTCTCGATTCGTGTCAACCCAACAGACACTTTCGGAGATACCTGTAGTGCACCTTTATAGTCACCTAGTTATGTTGTGATGTTTGGTACACCCAAAGCACTCCTACGGTATCCGGGAGTTACACGATCTCATGGTCTAAGGAAAAGATACTTGACATTGGAAAAGCTCTAGCAAACGAACTACACGATCTTGTGCTATGCTTAGGATTGGGTCTTGTCCATCACATCATTCTCCTAATGATGTGATCCCGTTATCAACGACATCTAATGTCCATAGTCAGGAAACCATGACTATTTGTTGATCAGTGAGCTAGTCAACTAGAGGCTTACTAGGGACATATTGTGGTCTACGTATTCACACATGTATTACGATTTCCGGATAATACAGTTATAGCATGAATAAAGACAATTATCATGAACAAGGAAATATAATAATAATCCTTTTATTATTGCCTCTAGGGCATATTTCCAACAGTAACTTGACTAGAATCTCGTGTAGATCATCTTGGTGTATCTTAACTTGTTGTTTAACAACTTGAACATAAGGTTTATTCAGTTCTGGACCAATTTCTAAATTTGCATGAGGGCTTACCGGAATTTTTATATGTTGTTTCCGGCCTCATTTAAACTTGCCTTGATGTGTTGTTCTTGTTTGCATCATCTCTTGCGATGAGTAGCCTCATCTAGCTTTGTCATGCATCATGGTTGGTTGTGCATCATGTCTTGTCTATGTGTGGTGTGTTTACCATGTTGTGTGCTTCTTCTCGATAGTTCCCCTTTCATTGCGATCGTGCGGATTCGTTCGTCGAGGCTTGGTTCGTCTTCGTGGCTTCATCTTCTTCATGGACTCGTTCTTCTTTCTTGCGGGATTTCAGGCAAGATGACCCTCACCTTGGATCTCATTACTATCATTGCTATGCTAGTTGCTTCATTCTATTGCTATGCTACGCTTCCTATCACTTGTTCTTCAAGCCTCCCAATTTGCCATGTTAGCCTCTAACCTTTTTCCACCCTTCCTAGCAAACCGTTGTTTGGCTATGTTACCGCTTTGCTCAGCACCTCTTATAGCATTGTTAGTTGCAGGTGAAGTTGAAGATTGCTCCATGGTGGACAGGATTATGTTGGGATATTACAATATCTCTTATTTAATTAATGCATCTATATACTTGGTAAAGGGTGGAAGGCTCGGCCTTATGCCTGGTGTTTTGTTCCACTCTTGCCGCCCTAGTTTCCATCTTATCGGTATTATGTTCCCGGATTTTGCGTCCCTAACGCGGTTGGGTGATTTATGGGACCCCCTTGACAGTTCGCCTTGAATAAAACTCCTCCAGCAAGGCCCAACATTGGTTTTACCATTTGCCTACCACTTATACCGTTTCCCTTGGGAGTAATTAACCCAAGGGTCATCTTTATTTTAGCCCCCCTGGGCCAGTGCTTTTCTAAGTGTTGACCCGAACGGAGTAGACTGCAGGGCCCCCTCGGTGAAACTCGAGGTCTGGTTTTACTTTTAGGATGTCTCATCTAGTGTTGCCCTGAGAACAAGATATGTGCAGCTCCTATCGGGATTGTCGGCGCATCGGGCGGCTTTGCTGGTCTTGTTTTACCATTATCGGAATGTCTTGTAACCGAGATTCCGAGACTGATCGGTTCTTCCTAGGAGAAGGAATATCCTTCGTTGACCGTGAGAGCTTGTGATGGGCTAAGTTGGGACACCCCTGCAGGGTATAAACTTTTGAGAGTCGTGCCCGCGGTTATGTGGCAAATGGGAATTTTTTAATGTCCGGTTGTAGATAACTTGACACCAGATCCGAATTGAAATGCATCAACCGTGTGTGTAGCCGTGATGGTCTCTTTTCAGTGGAGTCCGAGAAGTGAACACGGTTTTGGGTATTGGTTGACGTAAGTAGGAGTTCAGGATCACCTCTTGATCATTGCTAGATTCACGACCGTTCCTTTTGCTTCTCTTCTCGGTCTTATTTGCGTATGTTAGCCACCATATCATGCTTAGTCCCTGCTGCAACCTCACCACTTTACTCCTTCCTTCCCATTAAGCTTTGCTAGTCTTGATACCCATGGTAATGGGATTGCTGAGTCCTCGTGGCTCACAGATTACTAATACAACAGTTGCAGGTACAGGTTTATGCGATGATCATGACGCGAGAGCGATGTTTGCTTGTTTTGGAGTTCTTCTTCTGCTTCTTCTTCGATCAGGGGATAGGTTCCAGGTTGGCAGCCTGGGCTAGCAGGGTGGATGTCGTTTGAGTTTCTGTTTGTGATTCATTTGTAGTCAGATGGTGCTCTTATGTAAGATGATGTTGTATTCGTGTGGCATTGTATGCCTTTTGTATGTATCCCCATCTATTATGTAATGTTGATGTAATGATATCCACCTTGCAAAAGCGTATCAATATGCGGTTCTATCCTTGGTGGGACCTTCGAGTCTCTTTATGATAGTATCGCATATTTGGCGTGACAAGTTGGTATCAGAGCCTCGACCGACCATAGGAGCCACTTTGATTGTTCATTGTTGGCCGTTTTCGAGTCTAGAAGAAAACTTTTTCGGTGTCTAGTTATATGGGAGAGTAGGAATTATTTTTACTCCTCAGCTCCTTTGTCGCTCTGGTGAGGAATCTTGACGTAGGTGTTTTGAATTACTCCTCTTCCCTTTCAAACTTTCTTTAGGATCACGCAGTTGGTTTTCTGGTCGTTGGTTCTCATCTCTTTTCATCCGGTGCATTTCTCGTCAAGTTGACTCGAGCCTCTTCATCGTTGCCAAGTTCAATCCTCAGTTGTTTTCTTTTCCCACCCGCCCACACCTCTTCATCTCGGAGACGGAGTCCGTAATCGAGTATCCATCCTACTCGTGCAAAGCATTTGCATTCTTTCAACCGGTGTTTCCTCTTGAAGTTATTCATCGGTTTTCCCCTTCCAAGTTGCCTTTGTTTTTCCCGCCCTCCCACCATCTTCTTCCCGGAGCCTGAGTCTCTTTCGAGCATCAATTTCATTCGTGTGGAGCCTCTTCAGTCTTCCCTCAATTATTTCAACCGGTGAATTCTCGTCTCGTTCGTCATTCTTCATCTCTTTTCTTTTCCGGTGGATTCAATTCAAGTTTTTTCGGGTTGATCACATTCTTTTCCTTGGTTAAAGTGTTCTCCTTGCTCGTTTTCCTCTCGCCATTCAATCATTCCGGAGTTCGGAAGACATCTCAAGAGATTCGTCTATGTTCCAATTAAGTCGAGGTTGTCACCCCATTCAAGTAATTCAATTGTTCCGGTGCATCATCTATCTTTTCAACAATACTTTTAAACGGTGTTATCTCTCCAGTGGGTCCTAACCCACAAGTCTTTTCCCAGGATCTTACCTAACTCTTCTAATTATTCCGGAGCCATTCCTAATCCTTTTCGAAGTTGACGTAAGCATGAATTTCATCAGTCAGAGGTTTTTCCAAGATCGATTTGAAATCATTTCATTGTTGGCTCTACCTTTTCGCTTTACATTCTCCCGGAGTATCTCAGTAATTTTGGTGGTGTTTCTCGGCATCATTTGAAGATTGAAGAAGAGTTTTTCCTCTAAATCTTGTTCGTTTTCTCGAAGTTTCGTGGTTCTAGCTTCATGTTATCCGTCTCGAATTATTCCATTTTTCAGATATTCCTTTTTCTCACCTATCCGGAGTATGTCAGGAGTCATTTTTCCATTTCTTTTCACCGGAGGCCATCATTCCAGAAGAATTCTTCGTCCTCACATTCCAGTTATCGTTCTCTATTTATCCCGGCGCTTCATTTAAATGTTCTTCAAACAGCTCGAGTTATTCCCGTTCCTTTGCATCTAAATCCCCTCTAGCATATTTGTTCTTCTAATTCCTCCCGCTGATTCATTCTCTTCCATCAGTCATTTTCGAATTCTTACGGTGGTTCGTTCAAAATTATTTTTCCTTGATTATCATTTTAATCCTTTCGTTCACTTCTCAATCCTTTTCAAGAAGAATAAGTAGTATGAAAAATCCATTGCTTGTCATCAATTTAATTAGATGAAGTATGAGCATACAATAAATCTTATTCTTATTTCCGCAAAGTGAGTAATCCCTTCCTTTGGAGTTTGTTCTTGATGAATAAATTCTAGTCCCAAGTGTTTTCATCTTTTCTTTTCCGGAGTTCAAATTTCCTCCGCCATTTCGTCGGAATCTCCATCTAAATCATCGCAAGGCTCATCTTATTCTTTCTTCCTTCATTCTATCTCATCATCCTTTTCCTTACTGGAGTTCTTTATGGTGGTTCGTCATTATTTAATTCATTCCTCAAGTGATCATCAAGATTCTTATCGAAGGAGCTCAAGTATCTTTCCTTCTTGCTTTTAGGAGTGTAATTAATTCTCCGTATTCTTTTGAAGTGGAGTTTTGCATTTCTTCGTTCTTCTCAGCTATCCAATCATTTCCGTTTGTGATCGGTTATCACCTTATGATCTTGAGATGTTACCTATAAGACCACAACAAGATTATTCTTTTCATTGTTGATTTTCCCAACAACTTCGTTTAAACCTTCCTTCTAAAGATGCTTTCAATTTCATTCGTGGCACAAGTTGTCATTTTCTTCTCCGTTCTTTTCATTCAACTCTTTCAATTCTTGGAGGTTTTGTGTCATGTCTTCATCAAATATAATTCCATCCTCTCAAGCTCGTGTCCTATTCCTCCATGTTTCAGCCGGAGTGCTACCTAAATCCTTTCAGTCTTATTTGTTTCTTATCTCGTTCTAACCGGAGTGGTTTCATAGTCTATCTGGTTCCGTGGGTTTTCGATTCTCGTCATTCTCGTCATTCCCCTCTTCTTCTCGAGTGCTCTTGATTCCTTGCTTCTTCTCTTGAGTTCTTGTTTCACCTCATCCCTTTTGCCCTTTCGTCTCAGTCCTAAGATCTCGGGACGAGATCTCTTGTTAGTAGAGGAGAGTTGTAACGCCCCGGATCCGATGCGCCAGGTGTCTGCCAGTTATTTGTCAGCATTTCCATGTCATTTGCTTGCGTGTTGCATTTTATGATGTCATCATGTGCATCTCATTTTGCATACGTGTCCGTCTCTTGCATCCGAGCATTTTCCCCGTTGTCCGTTTTGCAATCCGGCACTCCTATGTCATCCAGCGTCCCCTTCTTGTCTCTTTTCGTGAGCGGGTGTTAAACATTCTCGGAATGGACCGTGATTTGCCAAGCGGCCTAGGTACACCACCGGTAGACCGCCTGTCAAGTTTCGTGCCATTTGGAGTTCGTTTGATACTCCAACGGTTAACCGAGGAACCGTAAAGCCCTCTTTTGTTGCAGCCCAACACCCTTCCAAAGTGGTCGAATAACCCATCCAAACCCCCTCCATGCTCTCGGTCGTTTGATCACGATCGTGTGGGAAAAAACCGCTCCTCATTTGGAGTCTCCTAGCTCCCTCTACCTATATATAGACCCTTCCCCCGGAATTTCGCGGTACAAACCCTAGTCTAGTTCCTCTCCACACCGCCGGACAAAAACCCCGCCACCCGGACATGTCCGCCGCCCTCAGCTGCCGCCCCGCGCCAATTCGGAGACGCCACGTGGCATTCGCCGCCTTCCGCCGCCGCTGGCCCGCGGGGCCCGAGTTGGGCCCGCGCCGCCCGCATGCCGCCGCCGCTCGACCGCGCGAGGGCCCGGGCCCCGCCGCCTCCCGCCACCTCGCCGGCGCGCATCGCCACCGCCGTCGACCCAGCCATCGCCAATGCCTCCCCTCGCCGGACCGCGCCTGCCCCGCCGCCGGCCCCGCCGACCCCGCGTCCCTCCGCCGCCAGCGCCGCCCGCCGACTCCAGCGCCCTCCTCCGTCGCCTCGTCCTCGGCCACCCGCACCGCCGCCTTGCCGCCAGCGACCGCCGCCGCAATCCCGTGACACGCCGGACCTCTGCCTCGCCGCCCTTCGCCCCAACCGCGCCTCCCTCGTCGGATCCGGCTGCCCCCTCGCCGGATCTGGACACTAGCGCTGCCCCCTGGTCTCCAGCGTCTCCTCCGGCGACCGACCAGCCACCCCAGCTCGCCGGAGCCACGCCGCCGGCTGCCTCCCCAGATCTGCATGTCGCCATCCTTGGACGGCCCGAGCCCTCCAACCAAACGGCGCGCCCGTGCCGTACCACTCCGTCCTGGAACCCCTCCGTCCACTTTTCCCGCGACGTGAATTTGGCCAAGTCCACAGTTATCCAACTCCATGTGTGCATCTTTGACATGCCACACCTTCATGCATAATGCTCCGTTTTGTGTGCACGATATATCCAAATGTTCATCAGGAGATATTCTTCATTTCATTCCATTGGTCCATGCTTGTTTGGGTCCATCTTGATGCCATTATCATCGTCGCAAGAGTGCCATGTGATGTTAACCTGCTGAAACTATTATAACTTGATGTTTTATCTTTTTCATTGCATTCTGTGTGTGCGTCCTATGAGCTTGACGTCTACATGAGTGTTGAGCTACATCATGCCATATTTACAGTGGTGCAATCCATGTAATTTTGTGAGTCTTGTACTGAGTGCATTGAGCTCGTGAAGTAGGGTACTTGCTGTTACTGTTTTGCTCGGCTGAATCTGCTATATCATGATGCTATGTAAACCTACTGCTACAAGTTATTCTATGCATAATCTGGAGATGTTCACTAAGGATGTTTTGTTATACATGTCATTATCTATCCATGTGTGTCCCAGGTTGCATTTATAGCTTGATGTAGCTTGTTGTAATCTAGCTCCAAACTTGCTAAATAATGTTGCTGTCAGCCTGTTAACATTAAGTTCAGTTTTGCCATGATATTTGCTAGTGATCCATGCACCCTTTGAACTTGTTTTCCCATTCATAGCTTCTCAAACATGTCTTCTTACTGTTGGCCACCTTGTCATGCCATGTATTGCTCTGTGGTGAGTGGTTCAAGCTCACCAACATGCCTACTTATTGTTGTTCCTGCCATGTATGAATCTATCATATCATTTGCCATGTTTGCATGGACGCTACCATATTTTCGGTTGATCTTTGGAATTAGTTCAGTAAGGGAGTTTTGTTCTTTGTCTTTAGTATTAGCATGCCATGTCTTTTCTTGCCATGTTAAGTGTTGACGCTCAAAAGTGGCACAATGGTAAAAGTTTCTTTAAGCTATGTCAAGATTAATTCAAACTTATGATTGGAGGTCACCATGGGATGGATCTTTTCGAGAAGATCAAGATGGATATGAAAATGGTCTAAAACGGAGCTCAGATGCAAAAGTTATGACAAGTTCAGGTATGCTCATGTTGACACCAGATTAAAGAATAGCTGGAAACCCTATTAAGATGTCCTCATATGGAAAAATGATCAGCATGAATTGGCTTCGTCTCGTCGAAATGGTCGATTTTGATATAAAATTCATCTTAATCCGAGGTCGTATGCAAAAGTTACAGCCAGTACAAGATGCTGCTACACTGGATGGCCGGACACTCCGGGAAAAACCATCCGGGTTTTGATTTTCTCTGTGGATGGCCGGACACTCCGGGTATTTTCGTCCGGGTTTTGAATTTCGCTGCTGCAGACTTCGGAAAACAGCCGAAAACCCCCTCAAGATGGCCTCAGATCAAAAAACGTTCAACATAAAAGTTGTTCGTCTCATCGAAATGGTCAAGATTGCTTTTGGGCTCGTTTCCATCCGAGATAGTTTACTCCCCCAAACATGGCCCGCAAGGTGCAGCCAGATTTTACCGAACAGTTTTGGAAAGTTCGGACCAAACAAATCCGAATTGGACTAGGGTTTTGGACGTGAATTGAAGCCTTTTCCTTGCACGGGAAGTCCAGCCGCCTCTTATATACTTAAGGGGTGACGGCCGATTGAAAAACAACACACAATCGCAAACGCATCTACAACTTTTTCATCTACGTTTTGTTCCTCCCTCGTTCTTGCTCCCTCGTTCTTCGTCGTTCTTCGTGTTGGAGAGCTGCGAATACCGAGGCTCTAGGGGCGGCTTGACCGACCTAGGGCAGCCCATAGCCGCCGCACTCCCCGACGGGGTCCCTCCCGGGAGTGTAGGGTTTCGGGTCTTCAAAAGCTCTCGCCGGTCGACTTGCGAATCGCGCTTCCGGTGAGACTCCTTCGACGTGAGCTGCGGTGCACCACCCCCGGCGTCGAGGGTACACGTGACGTGTTCGTGTGCGAACACACTTTTTGGCGACTCCACTGGGGACAAAGATCAATCATCATCATCATCCATCATGTCTGGCAACGACAAGATCCCCAAACCCTCAGAAATCGACGCCGATAACATAATCAAGCCCAATTTTGAGGAGTTATCGGAGGAACATCGCCAAGCTTATGAGGAGTACAAGAAGGCACGTGAAGAGAAGGAGATGCAGGAGTTCCTTGCTAAGTTCAAAAAGGATCGTCAAGGCAATATCACTCCGGTTGGAGAAATCAAGTTTCCTCCTCTTCATGATGAACAGGTTAAACCCTCTGTAAGTAATACTTTCTCTCCTGAGGTATGGGCTGAAATTGATAGTCGCATTACTGATAGCAATAATCTTTTATACCAAATTTTCTTGGAAATAGTAATGCTAAAAATAGTGTGCCTCAATCATCTAGTGGTAATGTTGGTGTGCCTGTTACCGCAGAAATCCCTAGTCCAACTTTACCTATTTCATCGGCGCCCCCCGTGCCGATGAATTTTTATCCTAGCCCCACAAATCAAATTGTTGCTGCACCCATTAATCCTATCATGAGTATGCCAAGTTCGGTGGTGACGCCGAACCAAACCCTACCTACAAGAGCAAACACTATTAGATCACTGCCGAATTACAATTCGGCATGCATGCCACAATTCACACCTGCAACTACTAACCCTACTCCTCCTATGCTACCGCCACAAGCTTCATCGTCCACCGTGGATGATGGTCTAGCTAATCTTAGAGGGGAGATGGCTAAGATGCTCCGAGAAAATTTTGGAGTTGAGTTACCAAGGAACCGTATTTATCAAAAGCCATATCCAGAATACTTTGATGCAATTCAATGCCCTCCGGGATATAAAATTCCAGATTTTGTTAAGTTTAATGGAGAGGGCACAAAAACCACCTGGGAGCATGTTAGTCAGTACTTGGCACAATTAGGTGAGGCAAGTTCACGAGATGAGTGGAGAGTACGTTATTTTCCTTTATCTTTAACCGGTACTGCTTTCTCGTGGTTTTCTGCGTTACCACCTGGTTCTATTACTACATGGTTTCATTTGGAATAAAAGTTTCATGATCACTTCTACAGTGGTGACAATGAGCTTAAACTATCCCATCTTACATCGGTTAAGCAAAAGTATGATGAATCGGTCTCCGATTATGTCAAAAGATTTAAGGATACAAAAAACCGGTGCTATAGTTTGGTGATAACCGAGAGAGATTTGGCTGATCTTGTGCTTAGTGGTTTGAGAACTCACATTAGAGAAAGGCTAGAAGGATACGAGTTTTTAAATATCAACCAAGTCTTGCAAAGGGCTTTGGCTCAAGAAAGCCGAAGCAAAGATCTTAAAGAGGTGCATAGATATAAAACTGATCGTCCTAAAATGAATATGGTTGAGTATGATAGTGACCACTCGGACGATGAGGGTGATATTTATGCTGCTGAATTTGTTTGGCCATCTAAGGCCAAACCATTTACTTGCAATGATTTAAAGCCGATTCATAAGAATCGTGATGAAGAGATGAAATTTACTTTCAACATTGCTAAGTGTGATAGAATATTTGATGCTTTGTTGCAAGCCAAGATTATTAGAATATCTCATACTTTACCGCCGTTCGAAGAGCTGAAACGGCGTGCTTATTGCAAGTATCATAATTCTTTTTCTCATGCTACTAATGATTGTAATGTTTTTCGACGACAGATACAATCGGCCATTAATGACGGACGATTGAATTTTTCTGAAATGCAAGTTGATAAGCAGCCTTTCCCAATGAACACCATGGATTTGGAGGGGAAGAAGATGTTAATTCGGCCCAACATAGCCGAATCAGCTAATAAAAATAATATTGTCATTGGTGAGCCCAGGAAAAATGAGGAGAGCAACAAGGTCTTGGGGAGACAAGTTGTGCTTGACAAGCAACCCGGTGGCAAGGAGGTAATCAAGATCACCATCAAGAATCCTACACTCGGGGGGCAATCACAAGTGCAAGAGAACACTCATGTCAAATTTGTTAAGCCCAAGAGTCCAGAGGTTGGCAAGTGGAAGACGAATGAAGCTAAAGTGCAGCGCAAGAGAATCAAGCCAACTTTTGATATGCTGTTGTCCAAGTATGCCAATCAAGCGGCCGGTTCTAGCTCTAACCGGTCATCAAATTTGAAGCGCTCAAGATCACCTCCGAGGGAAGAATCTCATCATCACGCAATGCCATATGGGTCATGGGCACCAGGACCATGGATGGCGCCACCCCCCTATGCGCCATACTACATGGGAGGCTTCAATGGAGGATGGGGGCAGCCCCCAATGGCCCCTTATGCTTTTCATCCGGGTTGGGCAGAACCAAGGAGGCCCATTCATGAGAGGCTTTCTTATCCCACACGAGGCCATTTGAACAATGGTGTCAATCGGCCAATGCAAGATAATTAAAAAAGGGTCAACCGGCAAGTGTGGCGTGCCAAATCACCAAGTGCTGAAATTTCAGAGCCTAGCAAGCAAAAGGAGAAGAATGCTAGTGGTGAAACTATTATGATAGGCACTAAAGAATTAATAATCAAAGAGCCGATTATTGTTGATAATCCGGCTGATTCTAATAAAGATGTGGCTGCGGTCCAGCAAGGCCCCATGGCTAATGATCATGAAGCTAGCATAAGCAAGGCCAAGTCGAGGGATCCAAAATATACTCAGCCTAAGTGGTGTCCTTCCGGTCTGACCAAGGCGCAAAAAAGGAGATTGCAGCGCATGAGGAGTCATGAGAAGGAGGAACAAGAAGCAGAAAAGCTAAGGGATAAATTATTCAATGAAAGCCGTCCCATGGTACCCCCAAAACAAGTGTGGAGGCCAAAGCAAAAGGAAAACATTGCAGCTTCTGCATTGATCATAGCAACACCTACACCACCAACGGAGGACGATGCGGCTACTATTACATCGTCCACTTTGCCTACTACTTCCTCTTCCCTTGAAGATATTTCGGAGTCAGTGGACATGCTTGCGGAAGGAGATGAAATGCTTGATTATGAGTCTACACCAGTTCATGAAGGTATGGATATTAATATGGTGTATTACTTACCCGCTGAATTTCGTGCTATAGATGAAGAAGGGGAAGTAGCTCAGCTAGATTTTGGTCCTAAAAATGCTATATTCGAGAAGCCAAAAGAACCGGTGACGCACTTGAAGCCATTGTTCCTTAAAGGTCATATTAATGGATCGCCGGTTGCTAGAATGCTTGTCGATGGTGGTGCTGTGGTGAATCTTATGCCATATTCGGTCTTCAAAAAATTGGGGCTGCGTGATGAAGAGTTAATAAAGACCAACATGGTGCTTAATGGATTTGAAGGCAAAGAGAAAACTGAAGCCAAAGGTGTGATGTATGTGGAGCTTACGGTGGGAAGCAAAACTTTGGCTACCGCATTCTTTGTCGCCGAGGTGCAAGGTAACTACAATGTGATATTAGGCCGCGATTGGGTTCATGCGAACCAATGCGTGCCATCTACTATGCACCAGTTTTTGATTCAATGGGTTGATGATGAAGTAGAAGTCATTCATGCGGATAATTCGGCTTGTGTTGCTTTGGCCGATGCATCGGTGGATTGGCAACATCCCAATGCTACTTGCTTGACGGGGCGCGACTTATCAGAATATGATTTTCTTAGCGCCACAAAAAGTGGTTTCGTGCCCGTTTCTTTAAAGCCGGTTGGCGATAATCGGCTCCAAGGTATGATGTATTTAAATGGATCCTAACTCAGAGTGGTTACAAAAGCGTCTTGTAGAATATCGGTCCAATGAGAACGATATGTATGAGTCCATAGAAGAGTTAGATGATATGGATAAGTTAGGACAAG
Organism: Triticum aestivum; assembly: GCF_018294505.1. Classification (NCBI taxonomy): domain Eukaryota; kingdom Viridiplantae; phylum Streptophyta; class Magnoliopsida; order Poales; family Poaceae; genus Triticum; species Triticum aestivum. The sequence goes on from NC_057813.1 coordinate 520,077,992, forward strand.
GTTTTACATCGGCCGATCCATTAGAAGAGATAGATATAGGAGATGGTTCAATTCCTAGGCCGACATTTGTAAACGAAAATTTAAGAGCCGATCATAAGGCTAAGTTGATCGAGCTATTGAAAGAATATGTTTGTTGCTTTGCATGGGAATATCATGAGATGCCGGGTTTAAGCCGAGAGCTAGTGGAGCATCGGTTACCTATAAAGGCCGGTTTTAGACCATACAAGCAATCGGCCAGAAAGTTTAATCCAAAAACGTATGACCGGATCAAGGAAGAGATCGGTCGTTTGCTTAAAGCTAATTTTATTAGACCTTGCAGGTATGCCGAGTGGATTTCTAACATTGTACCAGTAGAGAAGAAAGGCTCGGCAAGTTGAGGGTGTGCATTGATTTCAGAGATTTGAATAGAGCTACACCTAAAGATGAGTATCCCATGCCAATAGCCGATATGCTTATTAATGATGCTTCTGGACATAAGGTCATTAGCTTTCTTGATGGTAATGCGGGGTATAACCAGATTTTTATGGCCGAAGAGGACATGTCCAAAACGGCTTTTCGATGTCCCGGTTTTCTTGGTTTATTTGAGTGGACAGTGATGACCTTTGGATTAAAAAATGCCGGTGCCACGTATCAAAGGGCTATGAATTTAATTTTTCATGATTTACTTGGTGTTATACTTGAGGTTTATATTGATGATATTGTTGTCAAATCGGATGCTTTTGAATCTCACTTAGCCGATTTGCGTTTGGCTTTTGAAAGAATGAAGAAATATGGGCTGAAAATGAATCCTTTGAAGTGTGCCTTTGGTGTATCGGCTGGGAAGTTTCTGGGTTTCATTATTCATGAAGATGGCGTGGAAATTGATCCCAAAAAGATAGAAGCTATACAGAAAGTAGGGGCTCCAACATGCAAGAGAGATATGCAAAAATTCCTTGGCAAGGTCAATTATTTGAGGAGGTTCATAGCCAATCTATCAGGGAAGGTTGATGCATTTACTCCTATCCTTCGGTTAAAGAATGATGTTGATTTTACTTGGGGGGCAAAACAGCAAGAGGCATTTGATATGATTAAGAAATATTTGTGCACTCCTCCGGTTATGAAAGCGCCCAGGCACAGGGAGCCATTTAGACTTTACGTTGCAGCGGAGGAAGGTGTTATTGGTGCTGTTTTGACTCAAGAGACCGAAGGAAAGGAGCATGCTATTACTTATTTGAGCCGACGGTTATTGGACGCCGAGACAAGGTATACATTTATTGAGAAACTATGCTTATGCTTATATTATGCTTGCACAAAATTGAGACATTATCTAGTGCCTAGTACTTGCATTATAGCTTGTCAAACTGATGTCATCAAATACATGTTGCATAGGCCAATTCTTAGTGGTAGAATTGGCAAGTGGGCTTATGCTTTAATTGAATATGATTTGGCTTATGAATCTCTGAAATCCATGAAAGGCCAAATTGTTGCTAATTTTATTGTTGAGCATCGGATTGATGACAAGCATGATATTGATATAAACCTTGTCTCATTAGTACCATGGAGATTATATTTTGATGGTTCAGTGTGTAGCAATGGCCAAGGTGTTGGTATTGTTTATATATCTCCTCATGGTGCTGTTTTTGAAGCCTCATGCCGCTTAGAATACTTTTGCACAAATAATCAAGCCGAATATGAAGCATTGTTATTCGGCTTAGAGATGTTGCTTGCCATAGGTGCTACACATATTGAGGCTTTTGGTGATTCGTTATTAGTAGTGCAACAAATATCCAAAGTCTTTCAATGTTTTGACGAATCACTTAATGTTTATCTTGATAAATGTCTAGATATAATTTCAGATTTGGATTATTTTAGCATTGCTCATATATCTAGACATGACAATTGGAGAGCAAATGAGTTGGCACAACAAGCATCCGGCTATCATGTTGATCGTGGCATGTTTCATATTTCTCAAAGGCCGATGTCTAGTCTTGCCAACATAGGGGAGGCCGAACCGGAGCCCACCGTTTTGGCCACTAATGAAAAATTTAATGCAGGAGAAAATCAAGACTGGAGGAAACCCATTATTGATTATTTGTGTGATCCTAGTAAAAGGGTGGACAGGACTGTTCGGCGTATGGCTTTCAAATACACAATGAGAGATGATGGTCTCTATCGCCGAACGGTTGATGATGTTCTTTTAAAGTGCTTGGACGAGGACCAAGCGAGAGTTGCTATGGGAGAGGTCCATGAAGGTATTTGTGGCACTCATCAGTCGGCTCCCAAGATGAAATGGCTATTACGACGTGCTGGGTTTTATTGGCCGACGATGGTTAATGATTGCTTCCGGTATTATAAAGGATGTGAAGCTTGTCAAAAGTTTGGTGATATTCAGTTGGCTCCCGCTGCTATGTTACATCCTATTATCAAGCCGTGGCCTTTTAGAGGTTGGGGATTAGACTTTATTGGAGAGATTCATCCTTCTTCTTCAAAGGGGCATCGGTTCGTGTTGGTGGCGACTGATTATTTCACTAAATGGTCTGAAGCAATACCACTCAAAAATATGACGCATACAGAGGTAATTCAATTCATAACTGAGCATATTATTCATAGATTCCGCATTCCTCAAACATTAACTACGGACCAAGGTTCATCCTTTATGTCACATCAAGTCAGAGAAGTTGCTGAATCATATAAGATAAAGTTGCTCAATTCCTCTCCATATTATGCCCAAGCCAATGGACAAGCTGAGTCTAGTAATAAAATATTAATCAAGCTCATCAAGAAGAAGATTGAGGATAATGCAAGGAGATGGCATGAGCTATTGTCCAAAGCTTTGTGGGCACATAGGATCTCAAGGCATGGTGCTACAAAGGTGACTCCATGTGAGCTCGTATATGGTCAAGAGGCCGTTTTACCAGTGGAAGTGAATTTGAATGCTTTGAGAATAACCAAACAAAATGATTTATCGGCTGTGGACTTCTATAACCTGATGATGGACAATATTGATGAAGTTGCCGATAAACGTTTGGTTGCTTTAAAGGCCATAGAGAGGGATAAGTTGACGGTGGCAAGAGCTTACAATAAGAAGGTCAAGTTGAAGAATTTTCAAGTTGGCGATCTCGTGTGGAAGGTGATTCTACCAATTGGTTCAAAAGATAGAAAGTTCGGGAAGTGGTCTCCAAGTTGGGAAGGTCCTTGTAAGGTTACAAGAGTGGTTTCCGGAAACTCATATTTGGTGGAATCCGTACAAGGCACATTATTACCTCGAGCTCTCAATGGCAAATATTTAAAGAAGTATCACCCAAGTGTGTGGCAAGAAGCCTAGATAGGCAAACGGCCGATATATAACTATCGCCCTTAGCATAAACATGGCCGATATATAATTATCGCCCTAAGAACATATAAATGGCCGATGGAGTGTTGACATCGTCCTTAGAACAAATATGGTACAAGTTATTTTTCGGCACCCTAGCTTTGCCGAAAAACAGGCGGGCATGTGTTGACGCTCAAAAGTGGCACAATGGTAAAAGTTTCTTTAAGCTATGTCAAGATTAATTCAAACTTATGATTGGAGGTCACCATGGGATGGATCTTTTCGAGAAGATCAAGATGGATATGAAAATGGTCTAAAACGGAGCTCGGATGCAAAAGTTATGACAAGTTCAGATATGCTCATGTTGACACCAGATTAAAGAATGGCTGGAAACCCAATTAAGATGTCCTCATATGGAAAAATGATCAACACGAGTTGTCTTCGTCTCGTCGAAACGGTCGATTTTGATATAAAAATCGTCTTAATCCGAGGTCATATGCAAAGGTTACAGCCAGTACAAGATGCTGCTACACTGGATGGCCGGACACTCCGGGAAAAACCATCCGGGTTTTGATTTTCTCTGTGGATGGCCGGACACTCCGGGTATTTTCGTCCGGATTTTGAATTTCGCTGCTGCAGACTTCGGAAAACAGCCAAAAACACCCTCAAGATGGCCTTAGATCAAAAAACGTTCAACATAAAAGTTGTTCGTCTCATTGAAACGGTCAAGATTGCTTTTGGGCTTGTTTCCATCCGAGATAGTTTACTCCCCCAAACATGGCCCGCAAGGTGCAGCCAGATTTTACCGAACAGTTTTGGAAAGTTCGGACCAAACAAATCCGAATTGGACTAGGGTTTTGGACGTGAATTGAAGCCTTTTCCTTGCACGGGAAGTCCAGCCACCTCTTATATACTTAAGGGGTGATGGCCGATTGAAAGACAACACACAATCGCAAACGCATCTACAACTTTTTCATCTACGTTTTGTTCCTCCCTCGTTCTTGCTCCCTCGTTCTTCGTCGTTCTTCGTGTTGGAGAGCTGCGAATACCGAGGCTCTAGGGGCGGCTTGACTGACCTAGGGCATCCCATAGCCGCCGCACTCCCCGACGGGGTCCCTACCGGGAGTGTAGGGTTTCGGGTCTTCAAAAGCTCTCGCCGGTCGACTTGCGAATCGCGCTTCCGGTGAGACTCCTTCGACGTGAGCTGCGGTGCACCACCCTCGGCATCGAGGGTACACGTGGCGTGTTCGTGTGCGAACATTAAGTTCATGTGACACGTTGTTTGATAGCTCTAAACATTGCAACCTGATGTTATTTCTGCTAAGTCTGAAATTGTTATTATTTGCAATCTTGCCATGTCCTTTTGAGCATGATCTAGTGATTTCTGGAGATAGCTTAGTGTTTATGTTTTGTCATGCTTTACCTGTACTTAATGCCCACGCCTTTTTTTCCTGTTGAGGTGCTGTAGCATATTGTTTTGATGCTTGCTTGATGCCTAGTTGCTGTTTTGGACAGCTTGTCCTTTAAACTTGTATAGTGTATGTGTTGAACCGTTGCTCCGTTTTGAGTGTGCTCTATATGAAACTTGCTTAAAATTGCATGTAGTTTCATATTATCATATTGCATCAATGTTTTGAGAGTGTTTGCTTGATGTTTGTATGCATTTTGCATCAATGCCATGTTTTACTTGTTTTGCTCATATCTTTTAGGGCGTAGCTCCGAACTAATTGAACTTTATATGTAACTTGACTAGAATCTCGTGTAGATCATCTTGGTGCATCTTACCTTGCTGTTTAACAACTTGAACATAAGGTTTATTCAGTTCTGGACCAATTTCTTAATTTGCATATGAGGGCTTACCGGAATTGTTATATGTTGTTTCTGGCCTCATTTAAACTTGCCTTGATGTGTTGTTCTTGTTTGCATCATATCTTGCCATGAGTAGCCTCATCTAGCTTTGTCATGCATCATGCTTGGTTGTGCATCATGTCTTGTCTATGTGTGGTGTGATTACCATGTTGTGAGCTTCTTCTCGATAGTTCTCGTTTCGTTGCGATCGTGATGATTCGTTCGTCTACTCTTGGTTCGTCTTCGTGGCTTCATCTTCTTCATGGACTCGTTCTTCTTCCTTGCGGGATTTCAGGCAAGATGACCGTCACCTTGGATCTCATTACTATCATTGCTATGCTAGTTGCTTCGTTCTATTGCTATGCTGCGCTTCCTATCACTTGTTCTTCAAGCCTCCCAATTTGCCATGTCAGCCTCTAACCTTTTTCCACCCTTCCTAGCAAACCGTTGTTTTGCTATGTTACCGCTTTGCTCAGCCCCTCTTATAGCGTTGTTAGTTGTAGGTGAAGTTGGAGATTGCTTCATGGTGGACAGGATTATGTTGGGATATCACAATATCTCTTATTTAATTAATGCATCTATATACTTGGTAAAGGGTGGAAGGCTCGGCCTTATGCCTGGTGTTTTGTTCCACTCTTGCCGCCCTAGTTTCCGTCATATCGGTATTATGTTCCTTGATTTTGCGTCCCTAAAGCGGTTGGGTGATTTATGGGACCCCCTTGACAGTTCGCCTTGAATAAAACTCCTCCAGCAAGGCCCAACATTGGTTTTACCATTTGCCTACCACCTATACCTTTTCCCTTGGGAGTAATTAACCCAAGGGTCATCTTTATTTTAGCCCCCCCCCCCGGGCCAGTGCTTCTCTAAGTGCTGGTCTGAACCGAGTAGACTACGGGGCCCCCTCGGGGAAACTCGAGGTCTGGTTTTACTCATAGGATGTCTCATCTGGTGCTGCCCTGAGAACAAGATATGTGCAGCTCCTATCGGGATTGTCGGCGCATCGGGCGGCTCTGCTGGTCTTGTTTTACCATTGTCGAAATGACTTGTAACCGGGATGCCGAGACTGATCGGGTCTTCCTAGGAGAAGGAATATCCTTCGTTGACCGTGAGAGCTTGTGATAGGCTAAGTTGGGACACCCCTGCAGGGTATAAACTTTTGAGAGCCGTGCCCGCGGTTATGTGGTAGATGGAATTTGTTCATGTCCGGTTGTAGATAACTTGACACCAGATCTGAATTAAAATGCATCAACCGTGTGTGTAGCCGGGATGGTCTCTTTTCGGCGGAGTCCGGGAAGTGAACACGATTTTGGGTATTGGTTGACGTAAGTAGGAGTTCAGGATCACCTCTTGATCATTGCTAGCTTCACGACCGTTCCTTTTGCTTCTCTTCTCGCTCTTACTTGCGTATGTTAGCCACCATATCATGCTTAGTCCCTGCTGCAACCTCACCACTTTACCCCTTCCTTCCCATTAAGCTTTGCTAGTCTTGATACCCATGGTAATGGGATTGCTGAGTCCTCGTGGCTCACAGATTACTACTACAACAGTTGCAGGTACAGGTTTATGCGATGATCATGACGCAAGAGCGATGTTTGCTTGTTTTGGAGTTCTTCTTCTGCTTCTTCTTCGATCAGGGGATAGGTTCCAGGTCGGCAGCCTGGGCTAGCAGGGTGGATGTCGTTTGAGTTTCTGTTTGTGATTCATTTGTAGTCGGATGGTGCTCTTATGTAAGATGATGTTGTATTCGTGTGGCATTGTATGCCTTTTGTATGTATGCCCATCTATTATGTAATGTTGATGTAATGATATCCACCTTATAAAAGCGTATCAATATGCGGTTCTATCCTTGGTGGGACCTTCGAGTGTCTTTAGGATAGTATCGCATATTGGGCGTGACACAAACCCTGGTGAACAAGGCTTTTATTGCTGAAATGGAACAGAAGCTTGTATCAGATAATAAGCCTGCCAACAACGATCATAAGCGCAAGTATGAGCCAAGAAAGGAAATGCAACCAGTGCAGAAGGCTCGTACCTGGCAGCCGACTCAGGTACCATACAAGCCCAGTTGGCAACAAAATGTTAACAAGGCCACCACCCAAGTCAAGAATGACGTGCTCAATCCAATTCTAGAGAATCATCTGCGCAGCAATTCTTGTTATAATTGTGGGCAAACCGGACATTATGCCAAACAGTGTCCCACGAACAATCGGACAAATGCTACATTCAAGCCACAAGTCCATTATATGGAGACATGCCCGAATCAGCACGACCTCACAGGATACGTTCATCACATCTCCGCCGACGAAGCCCAAGAGAACCCCGAAGTCATCCTTGGTATGTTCCCTGTTAATAACATACCTGCAGTAATTTTATTTGACTCTGGGGCTTCCCACTCTTTTATTTCTCGGAGTTTTGTTTCCCAAAACAAATTTACTTGTTCGCTTTTGGGCAAGAATATGCTGGTACAAACCCCGGGATCTCTAATCAGAAGCAATCTAGTCTGGTGCAATCTGGAAGTCAATATCAACAAAGTTTGTTTTCCGACTTCTTTGATACTTATTGAGTCTGATAAGTTGGATGTTATCTTGGGTATAAATTGGCTGACTCAGTACCAAGTGTGCATAAATTGTGCGACCCGAGAAGTCAACTTGACAGGCCAAGAGGGACAGACTACAAAATTTATTGCTCGTAGAAGCATACCCTCCAAGGAAATGGTCTTTACAGCAATGGCTAAAATGGAATTAATTCCGGTGGTCAGCGAGTTTCCCGATGTATTTCCAGAAGAACTGCCAGGCATGCCACCTGGTCGAGAGCTTGAGTTTGCAATAGATCTTGTGCCCGGAACCACACCAATACACAAGAAGAATTATCGAATGTCATCATCAGAATTAGAGGAGCTAAAGAAACAGCTTGATGAAATGCTCCAGAAAGGGTATATCCGTCCCAGCTCTTCACCACGGGGATCACCTGCTATCTTCATGGACAAGAAATATGGCAGCCTCCGCATGTGTGTAGATTACCGTCAGCTAAACAATGTCACAATCAAAAACAAATACCCTCTGCCAAGAATCGATGATTTGTTTGATCAGCTTAGTGGGGCCAAGGTATTCTCCAAGATTGATTTACGGACTGGATACTATCATCTCAAAATTAAAAAGGAGGATATTCCCAAGACAGCATTCACCACTCGCTACGGTCTTTATGAATATATAGTTATGTCTTTTGACCTCACCAACGCCCCTGCTTTCATCATGCACATGAGGAATAAAGTATTCATGGACTTCCTCGATAAGTTCATGGTCTTCTTCATCGATGATATACTCATTTACTCAAGAAATGAAGAAGAGCATAAGGAACACCTCCGAGCAGTGTTACAACAACTCCGTGAGCATCAGTTATATGCCAAATTCAGTAAATGCGAGTTTTGGCTCAAGCAAGTTGGATTCCTCGGACATGTACTATCCGCTGAAGGTATATCCGCGGACCCAAGCAAGGTAAAGGATGTGCTCGACTGGTTGCCACCCGCAACCGTATCTCAGATCCGAAGTTTTCTTGGATTAGCCGGATACTACTGCCGTTTTATTGAAGGGTTTTCCAAGATTGCTAAACCCGTGACAGAGCTGCTCAAAAAGGATAAGAAGTTTGAATGGAGTGAGGACTGCGAGAAAAGTTCCACCGAGTTAAAGAAACGACTGACAACTGCACCAGTATTAACACTTCCAGATAACTACCGCAACTTTGATGTGTACTGCGACGCTTCCAGGCAAGGACTGGGATGCGTACATATGCAACATGGAAAGGTAGTAGCTTACGCCTCACAACAGCTATGACCCCACGAGGGGAATTACCCCACTCATGATTTGGAATTGGCCGCGGTGGTTCATTCTTTAAAGATTTGGAGACACTACCTCATCGGGAAAAAGTGCCAAATTTTTACCGATCCCAAAAGCCTCAAATATATATATTAACTTAGCCGGATTTAAATCTCTGTCAACGAAGATGGCTTGAGTTGGTCAAGGATTATGACCTGGGAATAAATGACCATCCGGGTAAGGCCAACGTGGTTGCCGATGCACTCAGTCGGAAGCCTGTCACTTTAAATGTCTTATTGGAATCCTTGCCTCCTGAACTTAAAGAAGAGATTGCTCAGCTCAATCTAATCATAGTCGAGGCTGGCCTTGCTAATATTCTGGAAGTTACCCCTACTCTTCAGGAAGAAATCCGCAAGGCCCAGCCAGGCGACGCCGATCTGCAAAAATGTGCTAAGCATTCCGATTTCTCGAAGGATTAGTTCGGTACCCTCTGATTCAGGGAAAGATTTGTGTGCCAATCAAGCGGATTTAAAGTAGAAGATCCTGTCAGAAGCCAACAAATCCTCATATTCCATTCACCCTGGAGGTACAAAAATGTATGAAGACATTCGACAAATATTCTGGTGGGATGGAATGAAGAAAGACATTGCTTCTTTCATGGCATGTTGCAACATATGCAACAAAGTGAAGGTAGAACATCAGAAGCCAGCCGGGCTTCTCCAACCGCTGCCAGTGTCACAATGGAAATGGGATGATGTCTGTATGGATTTCATCACAGGACTACCTAAGACCCGAGGGGGCAATGATGCAATCTGGGTCATAGTGGACACATTAACCAAGGTAGCCCATTTCCTCCCGACCAGAACTTCGCATCGAGCAGATGAGCTTGCACAATTTTATGTATCCAGAATAGTCAGTCTGCATGGAGTCCTCCGAACCATCACTTCTGACCGAGGTTCACTTTTTACCTCCGCTTTTTGGTCCCGTCTCCATCAAGTCTTAGGGACGGAATTGAAATACAGTACCACTTATCATCCTTAGACTGATGGACAGATAGAACGGGTAAACCAAATACTCAAGGATATGTTGTGAGCCTGTGCTTTGGCCCAAGGCCCAAAATGGGAAGATTGCTTGCTGTACGCCGAGTTCTCATTTAACAATAGCTTCCAAGCCAGTTTAAAGATGTCACTGTATGAAACTTTTATGGCCATAAGTGCCGCACTCCATTGAATTGGTCTCAAACCGGAGATAGCCATATTTTCGGAATGGATCTCATGCTGGAAGCCGAGAAGCAAGTCAAGGAAATCAGAGACAGATTGCAATTGGCCAAATCGCGACAGGAAAGTTATTATGATGCAAAGCACCGACAGATCAGCTTTGAACCCGGAGAACATGTCTACCTTCGAGTCACGCCTATGAAAGATATCAAGTGATTTCAGACCCATGGAAAATTGGCACCCAGATTTATTGGTCCATTTCCCGTTATGACACGAGTGGTTGTTGTGGCATATCAGTTGGAGTTGCCCCCTGAATTGTCAGACATGCATAACGTGTTTCATGTTTCACAATTACGATGGTGCATATCGCCGCCTGAGAAAAAGACCGACTTGACAGAAATAGGGTTGGCAAAGGACTTAACATATGAAGAGAGGCCGGTGAAAATTTTGGATCAGATGGAAAGAGTCACTCGCAGTAAAGCAAGGAAGTTTTACGAAGTCCAACGGAAGCATCACACGGAGTCAGAATCAACGTGGGAATCATAAGAATTTCTAAGGGCATATCATCCAGAATGGTTTTCCCAAGCAACCGAATCTCGAGGACGAGATTCATTCTAAGTGGGGGAGGTTTGTGACAGCCTGGTTTTTACCCTCTCTTCTTTGCCTGGTTTTCAGTTGATTTGGATTTGAATTTGGAGTTTTTGGAATCATTTCATTTGGGTACCCCTTGGCTTTCACCCAAGTGCTTCTACTCCTTATCAAACCATCGCTTCACCTCTGGATCATTTCTAAATATCACTTGGAATATTTTTCTTAAATGAAAAATATTCATTTTGCCCTCTAAAACCCTAGCTAGCCCTTTGTGCTCCAAAGCAACCCTAATTTTTCTTGCCCCTAAAATCCTGAGAAAAATCCCAATTATTCTTTGAACCCCAGGGCACCTTTCTGAGCAAAAATGTTTCATCACTCTTTGGAATATTTTGGCTACAGAAAATAATTTCAATTCGGGACAGAAATGGTAGTTTCTACAACAACTACCATTTTACTAGCTCCATTGTAGCTGGTTTTTCTTGTGCCTCTTTACCTTAGTAAGTGTTGGTTAGCCTCCAAAGCTCAGCCCCTAACTCGTAGTGGTTTGACCACAGTAAACCTCCAAAGTTACTGTCCAGAAACTTACTTGCAGTACAAATTCATTTCTACTGCACCTGGAACCAAACCCAACCGTGGCAACACTCCAAACTACAAACAACTACACACCAGACATCAAGTTAGCGCTTAGAGTGGCCTGATGTCATAGTTCATGCGGTGACCGCGTTTGTCCGGGCGTGCTGGCATGCAAAACACGCGCTCTACATGCCGCCTAATGCTCTGTTGCGCGCGTGCTCGCTGCCCAGCCTGCCTGAGCATGCCAAACCTCGCCACCATCCCCGTCTCCACTCCCTTAACTCATCACTGGCACTCGCCGATGCCGGAGCTCACCACAGCGGGCACGGGTACGGTCTGGCCAACGAAACAGTGCGCGGCACACTGTGCTCGTCGTCTTCCCCCTCGTCCCTGTGCTCATCCGCGCATGCCAATAGTTCCTGCGTGATCTCTGTCTTCTTCCCCCTCTCTCACTGGTGCCGTTCGTCGCCGGGCGCCATGGACAGGTGTCCTCCGGTGGAGCCCGAACCCCTCTCGCCGCTCGCCTATAAATGCCGCCACCCCCAGCCTCCTCGAGCAGCCGCAGTCACTCACACACTCACCACAAGCTAGTAGAAGCCACAGCACGGCCGCGCAGGCCGCGGGCTGCCGTCCCTGAGCCCGAGCTCGCCGTCGATCCCCTTCAGATCGTCCCCGCAGCTCCAACCCCTCCCAGGGCAGGGCGACCCAGCTAGGGCCTCCGCCACTCTTCGGTGAAGCCATTCCGCCCTGTTGGAGCCCTTGGAGCTGCCCCTAGCCACCGTCGTCTTCGTCTCCGGCGACCGCTGCCCTTTGCCTTCGCTGGAGAGGCCGTTTCCGACGCTTTCCAGTCACCTCTAGCTATGCTACGGGTTCAGGAAGGTGCACCGTCTTCTTCTCCTTCGATTCCCCCCTCTCTTTTGGCCCCAAGAGCCCTAGCCGCCAGCATGCACTCCGGTGAAGCTCCGCCACTCTATATTTCCCTCTCCCCCTCCTTTTGACCTAACTAGTGGGGCCCGCTAGTCAGCCACTCAATACGCGCGTGAAGCTGTACGATTGGTGGCACTGTGGGCATTTACGCCATCGACGTCACCCCCCCCCCACCAGTCTGTTTTATTTTTAATTCAAAGTCATTTAAATCCAGGAAACTTCAAATAGCCAAAACTTTTTATCTATAAGTCCAAATGCATTGATTCTTGTTGCATTGTGTTCCTTGTCCAAAAATCTAACAGCACCCAAAATATGGGATTTTTCCTTGCTGTCTAGATTTTTTGGTAATTTTCGGAAGGTTTCTTGAAGTTTTCTTTTTGTGGTTTGATTTATTTTCAGAAGAGCGGGCTTGTCTTGAGGATCACCAGGAGGCTTGTGAACCTCATTTGTACTAAGGCAAGCAACAACAACATTTTCATAGTGCCACTTCAATATTTGTTATTTTCCTACTTGAACTTATGATTATTCATGCATTTAAATTATTATCATGATAATTATATACTATTAGATGCTTGTCATGTTAAATATGCTTGATATACAGAAAGTTTGAAGTGAATCTTGTTGATAAGCTAACAAGAATTTAGTTATGAGTAATGATAAAATGATATGAGCATGGAGATAAATAATCAGTTAATTTATTATTCTTGCATGATGAAAAATGATGAGATTGCTAGAAATGATTCTGGTTGAAGTGAGGTTGGATCTTAACCAGAGAAGTATCAGGAGTTGATGATAGCTCCGTGGGAGCGTAGTTGACTTAGTTATTTTCATGGTTATGTGATGCATATGTTGGTGATGCATGGCATGGCATTATGACACCGGTTACTTTCACTTTAAGTTGACACTACTAGGGAAAACCCTAGCAGTAGCGCTGGTTTTGTGCTCACTAGTAGCGCGGGTAGGCGCACTACTAATAAGGCGCTACAGCTATTCCTTAGAAGTAACGCGTGCCCGCACGCGCTACTGCTAGGACAAATAGCTGCAGCGTTTGTTCACTCCCACGCTACTGCTAATGTAACTACTGGCAGCGTCTTTTCTCTCCATCGCTACTAGTATTCTTTTTTAGGGTATTTATGCGCCATTGTACAAATATTGGTACAATACCAGTTGTGAGATTTACATCATTATGTCCATAACAGTGTGTCCAATGAAGGTGGATTAGGTTCAAGTGGAGGCAATATGTGGTGCATGTCAAAAGTATACTACTAATCCAAACCTGATCTAGTATGGACTAGTAGTACTTTCGATGTGCACCACATGTTGCCTCCACTTGAATCTAATCCTCCAGCTCAAGCTATTTAATCATCATCATAGTCATTACCACCAACAGTATTTATTTAATCACCACTAACACTAGCTAATAATAATCATCATAGTCATTACCACCAACACTAGCTATTTTATCATCATAGTAATAGTGTAGCACATCGTCATCCTCAAACTCATTTCTAGCGAGCTAATCACTCCTGCTGCTCTCTCTTAGGTAAAATAACATAAAACATGTATAACTCTCCTCCTTGATCAAGTTGGAGCATGCAGATGAACATGTCTCCTAATCGTGGGTAGCGCATCTGTTTGCTGCCCCCTAGTACTTCTCTGCGCTCCCCCATCACATATTTGGTCCAGTCTTGTACTATTAAGCATCCGTCGCCAATCTTGAATGCACTAAAGTAATCTGTAGAATATCTTGGCCATAAGCTAATAATACTCATGGTACCTTTAGTTTCGATCCCATAAGGCACAATATTCATCGGGAGTCCCTGTTGAAGAACATCGTATGGTAACATACTTCGCAATGAAGTTTAGCTTCAAAAATAATGTATGGAAAAGATGCACTGAGGACAAATAGTAAAAATCTTACCATCCTTCCTAAATAGATGTGACTGTAGTTCATTACGAACACTATTGGTCACACGTTTTCAGTACTAACATTTCTAAATGCAGGAAGAACATTTGTCTTGACAGTATCAAGATCCGCAAGCCATGAAACATAATGACCGAGCTCCTCGTAGTTGAGTTCAGCCCCAGCACAGTATACGGTCCTGTCTACCAAGCCCTGGACATGTTTGCTTGCACCGAAATAAGCTGACAATACAAATTAGTTGTCAACTATTTTTGAATAAACAATATCAAAGACATAAATATGGTTGAGAAACTTACATAATGGTATAACTGGAGGCGTATGCACATCGACCCAGATGTTGGTATTACCTTCAATATCATCTTCCGGACTAATATCAAAGGTGATAACCATATCAGGCTCAAATGCATAAGTCTTGCGTAGTGCTCGCCATGTTTTGCATCCAAAATAGGTGTAGTCGTCTGAATTGTATAATTTTACGTTGAAAATATAACCATGCTCGGTCTTCAAGTAAAATTTCTTTTCCTCCATAGTACGACTGAAATCTATCTTATCCAATACAAAAACTCTTGCATGGCAGGGGATACGCTAGTAGAATAGTAAAAAAAATACTTGTCATGCTTAATGTCATGCTTAAATTATAAGTTGAAGCAAATGAAGCAAATGTCATGCTTAATTATGAAAAAAGACTTGTCGTTGTGACTTACTGTATCCACTTCGAAGTTAGGGTTCATACTAACTAACACTAAATAGCTAGGGTTCATACTAAGCAGAGAAGAGGGATCGGAAGGGGAGAGTGCTTACAAAGGGCGGGGAGAGAGATGGGGCCGGGGGAGACGGTGGCACCGAGGTGCAGCGAGGCAGGGTCGGGGGAGACGT
>NC_057813.1:520093490-520102080 GCF_018294505.1 Triticum aestivum
GGAGACGGCGGCAAGGCGGGGTCGGGGGAGACGGCGGCGAGGCGGGGTCGGGGAGACGACGGTGAGGCGGGGTCGGGGGAGATGGCGACGAGGCGGAGGCAACAAGGAATAGTAGAAGAGAATTGGGGAAGGAAGCAGAGGAGAGGGAATCAGGCCGCGTGGGGGGTTAGGTGAAAATAGCTTTAACAGTAGCGTGGGAGGCAAAACGCGCTTCTGCTAAAATCCGTAGTGGTAGCGCTGTTCATAGAAGGGCGCCACTACTATACCTAGCACATCGGGAACGGTGTGGAAATTATAGTAGTAGCGCGTTCTGTTCCTGCCGCGCTACTGCTAAGCGGGTAACAGTAGCGCCGTTCTAGCAGACGCGCTACTGCTAAGTAGCAGTAGCGCCTCATTTTAACAAGTGCTACTGGTAACATTCTGTGTATAAGGTTTTCCCTAGTAGTGTGAACCTGATAAATAACTCAACTAGAATATGTTGTTGACTGGGTCATGGTGCCGCTGAAACGAGTCTTTCCCAGTGCAACCACATTTGCCGGTATGGGACGACCTTAATGCGTTTCATTGTCGTGCCTCTGGTCGGTGCCTCCATATAGGGAAGGTTATGGGCGTGCTGTACCCTGGCCCGGTAAGTAGGCATAACCTTGTCAGCCCACTGTTAAGTTAAGTTTTTGGTACCGGGTCCCAGTGGATCGTGGCCACGACGGTGGTCGAGGTGTCTTGAGGTAGACACGGGACCACCAAGGACTAGCCCGATGGGGATTGAGTCGAAGTGGCCGGGAGAGTGCCATGACAATGAAGTGGTTTCGTCGGAATGCCGTTGGTCCACCCGAATGGGAGTGTGGGTCCAGTGCGCTACCTCTGCAAAGTGTATTAATCTATTGATAGCCGAGTCCACGGTTACGGACACGCTCGAAAGTAGGGTACACCATGGGTCAACACTTAATAAATTTGCACACTAAGGTTGCATTGAGGTGATGGCAGTTAGGCCATCATGTTGAGTTGGACCAGGTGTGGTCGGGTTGTGATCACCGTAAGGATCACGGTTTGAGACCAAGTGTTGGTCATGGTTTTGATCGCCGTAAGGGTCACAAGATTGTCTATGAGTTCATCACGTTTGTGGTCTGGAAATGATCACGTTCGGTAAGCCAGTCCATGGGACGAGTACCTCTTGAGCATAAGCACATCATGTTGGATATATTGATGCATTGTGGTTAAATATCATGATATTGTTTGTCATTATGTTTATGCTTGTTGTGAGCTTGCAAGTACATTCAATGTACTGACCTGGCGTGTCATGCATGCCAGATTTCAGGAAAGTCTCGTTGGAAAGGAGAGCTGTCCGAGTCTAGATCATGTCCACATTGGTGTCCCTGTGCTATGGAGTTCCGCTACGACGTTGTTCCGCTGCTGCATAGTTGTCATGATCGAAGCCCCTTTATGTTCACTAAATAATGTACATATTGTTCAGCCGCACCGTATGTGCCGCTTGGCCTCGCTAACTGTTGTAATATGAACTATACTCCGCTAGCATCAATAGAGCGGTTGTTTTTCTGTACCAAGTTGTTGTGTGTTGCCAGAAGACAAGGTCTCTGGGCTGGCAATGCATGGTAAACCAGTCGCTCCGAGCCGGGGTGCCACAGGTGGACGGGTTTAAGTCTGAACCCTGACCCAATCTGGGACCCGGAGCTTGAGAAAATTCCGAGCTTTAACAATTCGGACTCTGGGATATCATCCAATTTTTCTGGCCCACGGTTTGATTCTAAGCTCGGAATATGGGGCATCTCTTCCCGCGGGCGAGTATCCGGCTCTGTGAGCTCAGAGACCCAAACATAGTTCGTCCTCAACATAGGGGAAGAGTCGTCGCATGGCTCCTCCACTACCGCTATCTGATGGGTGATCGGTGGAGATTCAATTTCTCTCTGATTGGGTTTAAGCCCAATCCGATCATAGTCCATAGCAACTCCCAAGGTCGCAATGCGATCCAGAAGTTCGTTTAAAGATGCCAACTCCACCGGATCCATCTGTTCGGAGTATTTTGAGCTGACGCAGAGGCAATTTTCAACAACCCGAGAGGTCATCGTTGGCCCGACGGCCGAACGGGGGGCCATGGTAAAGCCACCCAGCCGGAGGGTAGGGCTCCCCCGGAGGTGATGTTGTCCTTGATGACAAGGCGAGCCATCAAGCCTATGTTCGACGTCACAACGGAACTCTCAATGAAAGCACCAATCTTGGTGTCAAAACCGGCGGATCTCGGGTAGGGGGTCCCGAACTGTGCGTCTAAGGCTAATGGTAACAGGAGGCGGGGGACACGATGTTTACTCAGGTTCGGGCTCTCTCTATCGAGGTAATATCCTACTTCCTGCTTGATTGATCTTGATTAATATGAGTATTACAAGAGTTGATCTACCACGAGATCGTAATGGCTAAACCCTAGAAGTCTAGCCTATGAGATTATGATTGTTGTCCTATGGACTAAACCCTTCAGTTTATATAGACACCAGAGGGGTCTAGGATTACACAAAGTCGGTTACAGAGAAATGAATCTACATATCCGCATTGCCAAGCTTGCCTTCCACGCAAAGGAGAGTCCCATCCGGACACGGGACGAAGTCTTCTATCTTGTGTCTTCATAGTCCAACAGTCCGGCCACAGTACATAGTCTGGCTGTCCGAGGACCCCCTAATCCAGGACTCCCTCACCTCCTCTGTCACTGAGAAGGACATCAAGGAGCTCTGGAGCATGGGCTATCTGTCCGTGGATATCGTGCACAGGCTCCGTGACAAAGATCAGGTCATCCCCACTCCAGAGCCCGGCGAGAGGGCCGTATTCATTCCACATTTCCTCCAAGGGCTAGGGTTTCCCCTCCACCCCTTTGTCTGAGGCCTCATGTTCTATTACGGGCTAGATTTCCATGATCTAACCCCGAATTCCTTCCTCCACATATTGGCGTTCATCATCGTGTGTGAGGCTCTACTCCGCATCCCCCCACACTTCGGCCTATGGCTCAAGGTCTTCAATCTGATGCCGAAGGTGGTCGATGGAGAACATGCGGACTGCGGCGGGGCTATGGTGAGCAAGCTTCTAAGCGTCATCTAGCCCAAGGGGGCTTCTGTGGAGACAGTCAAAGTGTGGCAGCAGGAGTGGTTCTACACCACTGAACCCGGCGACGCCAAATTGGCGGCCATGCCTGACTTCAGATCCGGACCCGCCACGAGACTCACCTAAGGGACTACCAAGAGCACCTTGATTGGGGGTCCCAACCAGAGGTGATGATGCTACAGAAGCACATCTCCAACTTGTTGGGAAAAAACACAGGTCTCACAAACATGATCCAAGTGATGCTATTCTGTCATATCCTTCCCTGCCAACTCCGGGCCTCCCCCATGTGGGAGGTCAATCCGGAAGAACCACGGACCTTGAAGCACTTCTTTGGCACCACGCGTGAAGATATATGGAAGCAGCTTTTCAAGGCCCAAAAGAGTTGGCTGATGAAGACCGAGGACATCGGACTCGACAGCGAGAAGTCGAGAACCCGACCTCGGCAGTAAGCATAACTCTTTCGAAGACTCATTTGGCTAACACATTGGATGTGATGAAGATTATATTATTCTCTTTCCACATGGTGAAGGTGGAGCGGATCAACTGTCCGGCGCTGTTATTGAAGAATGCGGTCACCCCCAGCTAATGGAGATGCTGGTCCTGGGGTTGTAGCAAGCGTCAGAGAAGACGGCCAAGAAGAAGAAGGGCAAGGAGGCCAAGGGTGGCCCCCGGCAGAAGGGTCCTTTCGACATAGTGTTCGGAGAGACTGAAGCCCTCGATCCCACGATGGAGACGAGGAAGAAGAAGAAGAAGAGGAGGAGAAGGTGGAAAGAGACTCCCCTCATAAGGGCAGGAAGAAGAAGAGGGCAGCCTCTGAAGACCCGAAAGGGGAGGTACCCAAGAGAGGAAAGGTGATCCTCCAAGACAGTTCGGATTCAGATGCCGAATTGGTCCCCAAAAAGCCTTCCAGGGTGAAGCCCCTGGCCAAATCGTAAGTATTCAGATACTCCCTGTTTATCTTTGGCCTTCCTATCTCCATTATGTAAGTTATTTTGTTATTTTGCCTCTCAGCCCTCCATGCGAGCTTCTAAACACTCCATTATCCAAGGGGAACTCTCTACCACCCGAGATGGCAGAGAGCGAGACGCCGCCATGAGCTCCCTCGCCTATCACCCTGGGTGACACCGAGGTGTTATCCCGAAGCACCTCTCCTTGCCGAGGGGGTGCGGGCGAGGCTGTCGAGTATGTGCCCGAGGTAAATACCTCAGTCGTCGAAGACCTAGGGGAGGTGACCCCTAATGGTGGGGACCCCCCAGCAATCCGGGCCCCAGCCGGGCACCATTCTGGAGACCAATGTGGCTCCGGGATCGGGTGACCAGCCCCCTTTGAAAGAGGGGGGAGGAGCATCAGCTCCATCGCCAACCTCCGCTAATCCGGAGGCATCGAACGCTCTAGAGGAAGCACTGCGACATGCTTCCATCATGGAGGAGCACCGCACCTTAATTGGTGCGGTGGTGGAGAAGGTTCAGTCAGTAAACAGTGGACTGAATGAAGCCTTCACCAGCCTACTGACAGGCTTCCAGGTATGCGACGTAATGTCCTAAACATTTTTGTTTCATAAAGAGGAATATACCTGTGTATAGATAGTAGCCCCCGGGGCTCTGTCCAGTTTGAAAGAAACTGGACTGAGGATCCACATAGTATTTGGGAGAGTTGACATACTGCTCTGTTGTTACAACATGCTTTCCTCTTGGCGGCGACCGCCCAGGCCGCAAAAGTTTCCGAACTTAATCGGAAGCTTCTGGTGGTCGATGAAGAAATCAACCGCATTAACAAGCAGTTCGACGAGATGCAAGCTATGTTTATAATGTTTAAAATATTAGTTGTATATCAGAAGTGATATGTATATTCAGAAATTAACTCATGTAATGCTTTGATTAAAGTTGGTGCAGCTGAGGTCGAGACCCTCAAAGGCGCCCTTGCCCAGGCCAAGAAAGAGGCGGAGGTGAATAAGGCAGCCTCTAACAAAGCGGCTGCGGAACTGAAGACCGAGGAGGCCGCCCACCGCCAACATGAATCTTGGGTGGCCGAAGTTGAGCAGGAGCTAAAGGATGCCATCGGAAAATGCAAGGCCTCGGAGAAGAAGACTCCAGCCCAGCAGACCGAACTTGCCAAGGCTCTCCATGATGCTAAAGAGGGGCACATCGAGTCCCAAAGTGCTCGCGAGGAGATCCATCAGGCGAAGCAGAGAGCTTCTGGTAAGGCCTTTATTTTGCAGAGTGTTTTGGAGGTCAAAAGTATGCTTTGCTCAAACGAGTGTGGAGTTCTCCAAACGTGTTTGCGGATCTTCACTACTAGGGAAAAGCCTAGCAGTAGTGCGGGTATTTGGTGTATCAGTAGCGCGGGTGCCCGCACTACAGATAAGGTGCTACAACTAACGTTTAGCAGTAGCGCGTGTTAACATGCGCTACTGCTATACCTACTTAGCAGTAGCGCTTCCCATACCAGCGCTACTGCTAAGTGCTTTAGCAGTAGCATTTTCCTGTCTAGTGCTAAAGAGCGCTATTACTGTATTTTCTCAGATATTTTTTTGCTGCGTATTTGTGATGTTTTTGTATAGGTTTTATACAGTATTCTAATCATATCATAAACATGCAATATGCTCATTATATCATACACATAATAGTCTCATCATATCATCCAACACAAATCATGTCGTCACATCATAACCACGATATAGCTATGCAAGTTACATGACATGTCTCATCATACATAATGTAGTACTTCTTGAGGTGTCGGTTCGTATCCCTCTCTCGCACTAGCGTGAACCTAAACTAACTACTGGCTGTCTCTCCGAAACCGGAAACCGGTACACCTAGGCCCAACACACCGACCACTCGTCGTATACTCCTGGCGTAGCACTTCTTCGTCATTGATGATCTATGCACCTGCATCGTCACATGAGTCGATGATATGCAACATATATAGTTGAGCAACAGAAAGAGACAGACTTGGCAAAAATAGAAGCAACATATCATAAGCATAAATAACAAAGTTCATCGTACCCAAAATGCCCTAACTAGAGTGATCTTCACTAGTTGAGGTGGACGGTTTAATTACATCACAAATAAAGTTTCGTCGTGCATAACTCAAAGTTTCGTCATTCAGAAAGTATGGAACAAACAGGCACATTGTCATACATGGATAATCACTCCAACATGTCATGCCATCCATCCAACTCAAGGAGATAGTCCCCAAGCTTAGTGAAAGGCTTCAGGTCGAGACGCTGAGCGGCTACGCATGTTCGAACGTCTTCCCGCGACATTTGACCTTCCTCGTAGAACATCCCTGTTTTTTCGAGGACCTCCTTCATGATGATTTGGGCAAGTTCACGCTGGATGTGATAGAACTCAGCTTGAAGTTGATGATCCGGGGTATCTCCTACATTCTTTGCCCATTGCAGAATATGGGCATCGCCAGATGTAGGTGACATGTGAAGGTTCTACTGATCCCGTCTGTACTTCAGCATGCGGTGTAGGACATAGAATCCATCACAAAGACTATCACTTGGTTGCTGGATGCAGCAGAAGTCGGTCTTATGCCCGAAGGCGGGCCTGTCATTCCTTGCCTTCTTGGTCTTGATCACTCCACCCCGTATTCCGTAGAAAAAGATAGCACTATCGAGAACAAACATGATGTGGGTGTAATCATTTTTGTTCATGTTCTTCGACAAATCCAAGTAAAGAGCGTGGGAGAATCGGGGGTAAAGGATGATGAGGACAGCGTGCCCGTGGCTGCGCAAAATAAATATACCACAAATTAGTTAGCCTCCACAGTGCAAATGAATGATTGAAAACGAAGGATGTGCGGATGACTTACATGGGATGATAAGGCACGTGAATCGTCTCCTTGTCCTTATTGGCAACCATGAAATCGATGATGTAGTCCCTCGCGTATTCATGGTGCTTTGCGCAGACTGCCAAGAAGCCCTCGTGCATGAAGTACGGGTCAGCAACACAGATATAAGGTATCTGCTCAATCCCAATGATGTAGTTCATGTGCAAGGAAAAAAAGCAGACAAACGTAAAATCCAGCTTCTTCAGGTGAAACATGTTGAAGATGTAATCGAATCGAAGGAAGAACTTCTCCGCAGGGAATGTGTCGATGTACGACCTTTGTCGTGGCATATTAACCACGTAGAGTGGGTATCCTGGATTTTCCGAGGCGATTAGGCTTTTCTCTCTCCGAAGCACATCGTTATGAAGTCTCCTTAGATCGCCATGTATTGCCTCTACCACTGCCTTAGGTAGGATTGGTTCACAGGGGATTGTATTTTGCCGCACCGGGGACAGGTATACGGTCTTGAACCTGAGGCTGCGGATGCGGCTGGATCATAGCAGCAACTTTATTGTTGCCTTTCCTCGCTCTCCTCCTATGCTTCTTTGGTACTAGAATGTCGCGGGGGAACGAGCACCTATGGGGCAGGGGGCCCCTTCTTGTCCGGCAAGGGAGCAGAGGGCGCACGCAGAGCGGATCGATGCGGGAGCACGCGGGGGATTTTACCCAGCTTCGGAGCTCTTCGGAGAGATAAAACTCCTACTGCTGCTTTGTGTTTATATTTGTTCTTGCTCGAGAGCGTCGGTGTGGTGTAGTGTTGAAGGAGTCGAATGAACTCCCAAATGCGGAACCTCCGAACCCCTTCTACGTGCGCATGGGCCTCCTTTTTATAGGCTAAAGGGGTCACCGACAGGTGGCAGCATAGAAAGAGGGGTAAAAAGGTAAAAACGCAGGTTGGTACAACTACTACCAACAGTGCCCCCTACCTAACTCTGATGGCAGGGGACAAGGGCATTTAATGCCTGTCTGGTCGCTCAAACAGTGTAGGAAACGACCGTTAGGGGCGCCACCGATCGCCACGATGGCCTCCTTGTCAGCTTCGCTTGCCAGCTTGCACCGCATGGCTGCACAACGCCTCGCCACGTGCTCCTGGGATGGTCCTGGGGCGACACGTCGTCGGATGCGCTGGAGCTCGGGTGCAGAGTGGCAGCCTTGCCGCGACAAGCGCCTTGCCGCGGCCGTTGTCTTGTCGCACCCGCAAGCTTGCCGCTCGTCGGGTCTTGCCGGGACGCGCGGAGCGTCGCGACAAGTTTTCTGAAGTGCCTTGGTTGGCATCCCCGGCAAGCTCCTCTTGCCGGGTCTTTGCCCTTCCCGGCAAGCTCCTCTTGCCGGGGCCTTACCCTTCTCAGTTAATACTTTGTTCTTGAATGGCAGTAAATAGGACTAGTGGAGGATCTTGGCGGACGCCCGGCAAACCTTGCCGCGGGACGCTGCGACTGCCCGTGCACAAGTTCGGGGTACTAAGGTACCCCTACTTTAGTACACCGACAGGAGCCCCCGGGCCTGGGCCATACACAGTGCCGAGCGCTGTTGGGCCAGGCCCAAAACAGGGCACGGGCACGCGCGGCCTGGGTCCACACAAAATCTGACTCCGCACCCGCCGCGGTCCCTTGTAACGGCACGCGTCAATCGCGGCGTCGTGGGAGACGTG
>NC_057813.1:520102291-520107519 GCF_018294505.1 Triticum aestivum
CGGGGCGAGGTCACCTCATCTGTCGCCTTGGTTCTGCATACCCGCCACGCGGCTTCCATGCACTCGAGGTCGCGGACGGTGGAAGTGGGAAACTGGGCCGTCACGGGCGGAGGCAGCGGGTCGGCCCCGACTCCCTGCTCCTCCCGTGCTCTGATTCACTGAGCGGGGAGGCCGAGCCCCCACCTTGCTCCTTTAAGGAGAGCGGGAGGGGAGCGCATAAGCCCGCACTCTCTCATCTTCTCCTTTCTTCAACTTCTGCTCCCCTTTCTCTCATCCGCCATGGAGGAAGGGAACCCTGGCCCTTCATCGGTGGTGGCGAGGGTCGCCGCCAGGCAGCGCTTCCCTCCCTATCCCGCGCCCGTGGTGGCAGAACCAGCCACAAGGGGAAGAGGGAGGGGGCAAGGCCGCGGACTGGGTCAAGGACGGGGTCGAGGCGATCGGGGAAGAGGCGGACGGGGCGGCGCAGCATCTCCGCCTCCGCCGGCGGTTCCTCCCCTCGCGGCGGTCCATACAGGGGACGACCCTTGCGAGTTCTTTGTCAGGCTGCGCTAGGCGCCTCGTCGTCGTCTCCGGCTTCCAGCTCCGTTTGCGAAAGCGATGGAGTTGGACCTGCCCGAGACATTGAGACTGCACATGAGGGGCTGCGGAATCAACGGCACGCGAGTCCATGTTGTATTCCCAGCCCCTAATGTGATGTATCTTGATCGAGGGTGGAAGACGTTCGCCTGTATCCACAGCTTGACGGCGGGGTTTACCCTCCATTTTAAGTTAATGGAGGGCGACCTCCACTCCATCAAGGTCTTCGGGGACTCCGGCATCCGTGCGAGGTGCTGCGTGGACAGCTCCTCCGATAGCGAAGACTCCCCCTCGAGCGAGAGTGACGAGGAGGAGAGTGACAGCGACGACGAGGGTAGCGGGCGGCGGAGTGGCGGGTCCGACTAGGTGTTGGGCGCCGCTTCGCGCGTCACCGGCGACCCCATCATCCGCGTCGCCGGGTCCTTGAACTCCCCGGGGTCGTCTCCTTGGGCGGCTGGCGTAGGGAGGGTGCGGAAGGGGAAGAGGGCTGGCGACAAGGCCATCAAGTCGGAGTACAAGGGCGTAGTGCCCTCGACAGTGTGCTGATGTCCTGCCGCCCCGTCTTCGAGCCCCGCTTCCGGCGCCGCCATCACCATCCAGCCTTCGGACGGCCCCCGGGATGTTCTCTTGGTGTCTTCTGGCACCCGTAGTTCGCCTAGGCGCCCCTTTTTCCCTTCTTGCCTCCTTGACCTACCTCCTGAAAAGAGGGACAGGAAAAAGGATTACAGGCATCTTATCTTTTTAATTTGTAAGCCTTCGGGCCTTAGCTGCATTTAAAACTTGTAATCCTCTCTTTTAGGTTTTTCATCCTCTATGGACTGTACCCGAGTGGGATGTTTTTTAATGAAAAGGAGAATGCTTGCTATGTTATATCCTTTACTTGATTCTATGCCTTGTATGTTTTTACCCTACGCTTTGAGGGAACTTGCCGGCGTAACCACACTTGCTGAGTGCGGAACATCAGCAGCCTGCTGGCGGTGTTGCCTCCGGCAAGAAACCTTGTCGGGGCTAGTTCCAGCGCACTTGTATTGTTGAGCGGACTCGAAAACAAACCAAGGGCGCAACTTAGCCTTGAGCCGGTTCCTCCGCGCACAGGTTTTTCATACAAGGCACGATCGTTCAAGGACGTGGCTTCGCGTTCCCCAGTCCATAAGAGGATGCATGATGAGGGACGAAAAACTTATCTAATATCGCAGCCCCCGGCAACTCTGGCTTGCCGCGGATGAATCTTGGTATTCGCGGCCCCCGGCAACACTGGCTTGTCGGGGTCCAGGTGCCAGCGCGCCCTTATTCTCCTTCCTTGTCGCTGTTATTTCAGCTATGAGAACAACTTAGTCGGTGTCGTAAAAAGTTACTTTCGTAATATAACTTTGTCTTGGACAATGCTTGCTATGTTATATCCTTTACGCTGTTACATCCCTTGTACGTTTTTACCCTACGCTTTGAGGGAACTTGCCGGCGCAAGCACACTTGCTGAGTGCGGAACATCAGCAGCCTGCTGGCGGTGTTGCCTCCGGCAAGAAACCTTGTCGGGGCTAGTTGCAGCGCACTTGTATTGTTGAGCGGACTCGAAACAAATCAAGGGCGCATCTTAGCCACGAGTCGATTCCTCCGCGCATAGGTTTTCCATACAAGGCACGGACATTCAAGGAATATAACTTAAAAATTTAAAACTTGATCATGCTTAAACTTTGGCAACTTAGCTTTTCTGTCGTCTGTGTTCCGGCAAGGCCATGCTTCTTTGAACGACACCCGGTCCACACCCGCATCCTCTCCCTCTCGAAGCTTCTGGCGTTAACTTTGCGGCTATGGTAGCAGCGCAAAGCTTGCTGGTAGTGAGCAGCTCGTACCGCAGCCTGAAGACGATCTTCCTCGAGGAGCAGCGCGTCCTCTTGCCGCAGCTGCTCTTGCTCTAGCTCATCATAAGCGAGCGCTCGAGGCGATCCGTATACGAGGGGAAAGGGGCTGAGAATGTCGAGCCCCCAGACCAAAAATGGCCAGGATAATGGGATTGTTTGGAGAGCTTGAACTGGTTGATGTATCTGTTTGGAGTGGAACTGGCACGCTTCACACTTGGTTACTTGTGCAGTTGCATCCTAGAGGGCTGTCGGCCAGAAGAAACCTTGCCGGAAGGCTTTGCCGGCAAGTGCTCTTGCACCAATGTGGTGACCACATGTGCCTCCATGTATCTCCGCCCACAGCTCCTGTCCATCTTCCCGGGAAATGCACTTCAATTTCACTCCGTTGAATCTTCTTTTGTACAGTATGTCGTCGACAAACTGGTACATACTTGATTGCCGGGCTACTTTCTCTGCTTCTTCTTGTTCCTCGGGAAGTTCTCCTGTCTGAAGGAAATGGACGATCTGCTGTGCCCATGCCGAAGCTTGTGGCTCGACGACAAGGACTAAAGGCGCAAATGCTGCTGCGGGAACATCCGCTTCCATGGCAAGAATCTGGGATCCTGCCGGAGCGTGATGCTCCCCGGCAAGCGTGTCGGGGTTGGTCCAGCGAGCTGGCGATCTTGGCCTTCGGGGCGGGGAGTGCTCGGTGGTGGCACCCCCAGCGGTCTTGTCGGCGTCGGTTTGTGCCTTGGCGTCTTGCCGGGGCTTCGAGGTGCTCGGTTGTTGGGGCTTGTCGCCGTTGGCGAAGCCGATGAGGCTATAAATGGCGGCCCACCAGTCGTCGATCTTATCCGGCGCTGGAGGGTAATCTAGAAGCAGCTGGGCTCGGGCCAGCGCTTCCTCTGGAGTCTTGGGTGGCGGTGGTGAGCGACGCGAGGTGCGAGACATGCTCAAACTCCTAACAGTGTTAGAAGGAGCAACATCTCGTACAGGCGACCGCACAGCGCTCGTGCCAGCGTGTTGACGTGCATGTTGGCCTTGAGCGTCCCGCGACCCACCAGCTTGGCCTTGCTCCAACGCGAGTACGATGCTGGGAGCACCGTGGTGTTGTCGATCCTGCACCTCCTGGGAGGGGTGCGGTGGATGTGCAGACGCTGAACCTTGCGGGGCCCTGTCCTTGGACCGGGTGACGATGTGAGTCCCCCCGCTGGCGCCCGCTCCTCCGCCGGCGTCCACCCCACCGCCCGTTTGCTCCGGTGGCGGCAGGACAGTCGCAGACGGAGCGACCACCTCCGAAGTCTTCTTCTTCGGTGGCATGTCGATGAAGATGTTGATGTAGCGCGCGCAGACGCCGGATCAGATACACACGACCTCGACGCCCCCCTACTTGGCGCGCCAAAGATGTCGCGGGGGAATGAGCACCTATGGGGCAGGGGGCCCCTTCTTGGTCCGGCAAGGGAGCGGAGGGCGCACACAGAGCGGATCGAGGCGAGAGCACGCGGGGGATCTTACCCAGCTTGGGAGCTCTCCGGAGAGATAAAACTCCTACTGCTGCTTTGTGTTTGTATTTGTTCTTGCTTGTGGGTATGCTATGGTGTCGAATGAGTCGAACTGGCCGAACCCCCAAATGCGGAACCTCCGAACCCCTTCTACGTGCGCATGGGCCTCCTTTTTATAGGCTAAAGGGGTCACCGACAGGTGGCAGCATAGAAAGAGGGGTAAAAAGGTAAAAATGCAGGTTGGTACAACTACTACCAACAGTGCCCCCTACCTAACTCTGATGGCAGGGGACAAGGGCATTTAATGCCCGTCTGGTCGCTCAAACAGTGTAGGAAACGACCGTTAGGGGCGCCACCGATCGCCACGATGTCCTCCTTAGCAGCTTCGCTTGCCACCTCGCACCGCATGGCTGCACAGCGCCTCGCCACGTGCTCCTGGGATGGTCCTGGGGCGACACGTCGTCGGATGCGCTGGAGCTCGGGTGCAGAGTGGCAGCCTTGCCACGACAAGCGCCTTGCCACGGCCGTTGTCTTGTCGCACCCGCAAGCTTGCCGCTCGTCGGGTCTTGCCGGGACGCGCAGAGCGTCGCGGCAAGTTTTCTGAAGTGCCTTGGTTGGCCTCCCCGGCAAGCTCCTCTTGCCGGGCTCTTTGCCCTTCCCGGCAAGCTCCTCTTGCCGGGGCCTTGCCCTTCTCAGTTAATACTTTGTTCTTGAATGGCAGTAAATAGGAGTAGTGGAGGATCTTGGCGGACGCCCGACAAACCTTGCAGCGGGACGCTGCGACTGCCCGTGCACAAGTTCGGGGTACTAAGATACCCCTACTTTAGTACACCAACATAGAAGGTCATCTATAATATGTTCAGCCTCTGGAGGCGGCAATTCAGGCACCAAGTCATGACGCTCAAACCCTGAGTACTCATACTGTTGAGCCATCAATCCTCCGTCGTCATAGGTGCCAGTATTGAGATACTATAGAGTGTCATCGTTATCCTCATCTATGGCATCGATATCATGCATTGCTTCTTCGATGGCAGCGACGTCATTAGTGACTAATGGAGCCTCTTCCTCACCCCGTCTGCTATCACCCGGCACAACAGGCGACGCTAATTGGGTAGGTGGGGTGTTGATGTTCATACCTTGCTGAGGCTGCATGGTCGTGGGTGTGCACCCGGCCGCCTCCAGACGAAGCAGACTCTTTGGCCACAACAGAACCCACCTCTTACAATCGCCAAGCCACCGCGGGGTCTCGTCATCGTCTCCCCCTAGTAGTACCGAAGGAGCCAAATTCTCGTGGCCCAGTTTGACACTGGTC
>NC_057813.1:520107773-520175854 GCF_018294505.1 Triticum aestivum
CTGTGGAACAATTCTTCCTTCGGCTTCATTATCGTCGCCTTCCCCACGTCCACCTTCTGGCCATTGATGGTGTACAATATGGTGCACGGGGTTATCTTGGCCTGTAAAGACATGTCTACGACGTGAGACATCCAAAAGGCAATGGAAATGGGAGATTATACATTTATTGAAGAGGGCCTGTGTGACAGGTATCGTGAGGGCGTCGAGCTCAGCCAAAGATGAAGGACCGCCGAGCACATCCGAGATGGAGGACAGGCTGCTATGAGCAGGTGTGGGAGCCGGTTCAGGAGCTGGTGCCGGAGCCGATGCAGCAGCAGGTGCGGGAGTAGGTGCTGGTGCAATGCTAGTTGAGCTGCTCTCGAAGAAGTCGGAAGGGGAAAGTCCGCTGCATCTTTATTTGGATTTTGCCTGCTCCAACTGACGATAGCCGGAACCAAGACACCACACGTAGCTTCCATCTCCTGTTTTGCGGCAACAACCGCTACTTTGACTGTCTCACCTGATTTCTTCTCAAACGCAATCTCAACCTTCTTATCGATCTTTTCTTCAGTTAACCTCTGTCTTTCCTTTCTCTCCTCTGTGGTCTCACGGTAGTACTTCTTCCACGTGGCACCGTCTCCAACGCCGTGCACGCGTCCATATGACGGTCGAGTGTCCACTAGGAGTCATTTCAATATGTTCAAGGCCCAGTTGAATGGGGTGTCCCACTTGGGCCTCGCCAATGCCTCAGGCGGTGAGTCGCTTTCAGCCGCAATCCTATGCTGCTCTCTCTGCAAAAGGAACAAGGATCATTTACAAATTTGACTAAACACACAATCGAATTGATCAGGAACTAAAATTACTAGTAGTCTCATGAACTCCGTCGTGACCACATCTGTCTCGAAAACCTTCTTCACTGGGTCCAAACGGTACCGGGTCCTGAGGACGTCATGCTCCTGCGGGACGGTGAATTCCGCCAAGGGGTCTGGGATGTCCAGACTTTCGCGTTCCGCATCCTCCTTGGCCCATATGGACCTCTTCCCTACTTAACCTCAGCTTCCAAGGTGGTGGCACCCCATGTTCCTCTATTGAAGCCCCTTCATGTACTTCGAGTTTTCTTTGGCAGCTTTGGCATCACAAGCCACCTTGAATATTTCAAACTACTCTTCCGTAATTGTCGGATTATCCTTTACAATCTTGGAGTAGGGTTCCTTTTTGTTGATGATCCTTGCTTTCACCCTTAGTTTCTAGGCGGCCAACACATTGCTAAACTTGCTCATGGCGCGTTTGTTTATCTTCTTCATTGCCAGGTCTTTATCTGGATCAGTATATTTCTTTTCATCCTGGCCCGAGAACAAGAATACCTGGTGCAGCTTCGTTAGGAGGGAGGGCCTCATATTTTCTATGTTCCCTAGTTTCTCATCATTGATGGTGGCGGTTGTCCATACGATGCATCCTATTTGATTGCCATAGCACGCTCGCGCTTCTACATGCTCTTTTGGCTCAAAATTCTCGTCGTCCACCTCCGTGACCACCACTATAGTAGTGTTGAGCTGGTTTGGGCGTTGACATCTCCTCTTCGGTTTCGGTTCTATACCGGCTTCGCCAGTCTTAGTGCCGGTCTCAGTGCTGGTCTTGTTTTCAATGCTAGTCTCTGAGCTGGTCTCGATGTCGGTCTCGGATGTAACAGGTGGGCCCAGCAACAACAACCACTGATCGTCGACAAGGCTCAAAAATTTGTCTGCCACCAGGTAGGCGTCATCGCAATCACGAGAACCATGTCTTCATCGTTGCTAGCCATGTTTCCTACGATTAAATCTAGTCAATTAATTCTAGACCTAATAAATGAATAATGACATAAAAAGGCCTATGTTTTGCAGGAACGTTGGTTCCTTCCCGGTGCGGCAAATCCCGGGCACTCGATATGTCCTAGTTTGTAGCACAAGTCATGTCGAAATTCACAGAAAATTTCGGCATGACCTTTGCCAAAGAGTGGACAAATCAAGCACCTGAAATTTGCCAGAACGGAAATGAATCAACATTCTGGCAAAACATAGGCCACTCGGCTTCATTCCCTGGAAACAACAAAAGGCCACTTGGGCACAATCAAACCACTTCAATGAAAAGATATGACATGACCACTTCAATGAAAAGATATAATCAACAATAATGGAATATGCAAATGAACATCAATGACATATATCATATAACAACAATGTTGTTTTTTGTTTATAGCTAAATGCCATAGCTACTGCTTTTTATTTTAAGCTAAATGCTTTTGTTTTTTTAAGCTAGAAGTCTAGGAAGGGATCATCTTTAAAATAAAACTTGCCTAAATTTTTTTCCTTGAAAAATAGTGGTCTTTTCAAAAATCAAAAACCTTTGCAAAATGACCTCACTAAACACTTCTCTGCCTAGGACAGAACCCAAATTCTGTTCTAGCAATTCCTCTCTCTCTCACACACACACACATTATTTTCTCTAACCCTTCTCTGCCTAGGATAGAACCCAATTAAATTGCAAAGGAACTCCATTTTATCTAGCCCTTCTGACCTAATGCTCTAAAATAAATTTTTGCTCTAGCCTAGCCAACCTAGTTAACGTAACGAACCTAATTAACCTAGCTAGTTAAACTAGTTAGTTAACCTAGTTTACCTAGATAATTAACCTAATTAAACTAGTTAACCTAGCTAGTTCTTTGTCAAAGCCCTAACTAAAATTTTGCACTAACCTAGATAATTAACCTAATTAAACTACTTAACCTAACTAGTTCTGTGTCAAAGCCCTAAGTAAATTTTTGCACTAACGTAGATAATTAACCTAATTAAACTTTAACCTAGCTAGCTATATCTCTGTCCAATGTTTGTGCTATGCATGAGAGAGAGAGAGGAGGGGTGGGGACTTATAGAGGATGGCTCCGGTGGTGGCGAGGGAGGCAGTGGTGGTGAGGGAGCCAGGGCAACTCCGGTGATGGCGAGGGAGGCAATTGTGGCAAGGGAGGCATGGGCATCAAGGGTGGCTCCGGTGGCATTGATAAGGCCGCGCAGCTCCGGTGGCATTGGGGGCGGCTCCGGTGGCGTCGACTGCGCGCGGCTCTGGTGGCTCCGGGGCGTGGATGTCGGCAGGAGACGGCGGCGAAGTGGGGCGATGGTGAAGTGGGGAGACGGCGATGAAGTGGGGTGAGGGATTTGGGGGAGAAGTGGTGGTTGGAGGGAGGGAAACGGCGCGAGGGTTAAGTCAAACGTAGCGGTAGCGCTGGAAGTAAAAAACTGCGCCATAGCTAAGTTAGCTGTAGCGCTTTTTTACAAAATGCGCTACTACTATAGCAATTTATTTTCCTTTTCTTTTCATATTTCGCGCATGTTATGAACAGACGCTACTGCTATGCCTTCCTCCTTTATTTTGATTTTTCTTTTATTTTTCTTTACATTTTATTTTTCCTGTCTCCTTTTTCTATTTCTTACATTTTTTATTTACTTTCCTATTTATTTTTCATTTTGTTTTATTTTCATTAGCAGTAGCGCTTTTCACGGAAAATGCACTCCCCAATAATCTTAGCGGTAGCGCGGTTTTCCGAAGATCGATAACCCTATTCGTAGCCTATTGGCTTAGTAGTAGGAATTTTAGTAGTAGTGCTTTTCCCCGAGGAAGCGCTACTGCTACACCTGTATCTGTAGCGTGGTTCACATGCACGCGCTACTACTATTTAGAACTAGCGCCCATTTTTAACCAGCGGTACTTCTAAAGTTATGTGTATAAGGTTTTCCCTAGTAGTGCTTCCAAGGAGTGCTGCTGATGCCGCATAGTTCTTCTGAGCCCAGGAGGGGAACTCGACTGAGTAGTTGTTCTGGTCACAATTTCTCGCGCCGGAGCATCCGACGCCTCTATATGACTAGCTGAAGCAGCTAATGGAGCTGCATAGGGTGGCGGGCTTGGCCAAGAAGGACTTAGTAGTCCAACTCTGGCTAGCCAAACCTATTCCCAGCAGCTATTTCAGTTTGGTGAAGCGGCTTGTCAATGTGTGGCCCCGAATTGATGCTGTAAAGGGTTCGGCCTGCATAGAGGGTGCTCGGATGGCCTTCACTCGCGTCAACATGCAATGGGCGAAGATGAAGGCCACTGACGTGGCGACCGCAGGCCCGCCCGAAGGCAATGATAACCGGAAGCTAGAGAGGTACTTCGACGACGTCCAGGAAGGGGCCCGAATAGTAGAGGGCCAATGTTCTAAGGACGTGTTATTTGATTACATGTGTTCGGGTTGTAAAAACTATGTTTGTGAACCTAGGGTTGTAATATATCTATGTTTGCGCCTTTTGTTTCAAGTGATTTTTCCTCCTGTGCGGCCGTTTGTTTCTGAAAGTTGCCAGTCGTCGGCTTCAGCCCCCACGCAGATGTTACAGGGTGTTAGGCATAACGCGTGACCGCACTTTATCCAACATCTTCGTCCGCAAAGGAGGCATCTACGAGTTGAACCAGGCAATCAGACTATGCAGCTTTATTAGTTTCACTTAGCAATAGGAGTTTGATTGTGGAGCTAAGTACTAGCCCCTGTTGCGTGTTCGGCTATCCGGACTATGGTGCCTGTTCCACATGGTTGGGAGAAGACCAGCCCCTTGTATAACATGGCGTGAATTGCTAACAATTTTAGTATGAGACTAAGTCACCGAATCACTGACCAGCTCTCACTTTATCATGACAGTCAGTTTTCGACTTTCTCTACTGAGGTATTTAACCAGACGAACCATAAATACAATCATAGTAGTTCTCCCTTTAATACCTTAGCCGAACGAGCGGAACGTAAGGTGGTAAGCACAGGAGCCAGGCAACCCAACTATAGACCGATGACATGATTCAGAGCCGATGCATATAATGCAATATCCGGGACGCCGAAGAGTACCCCATAGGAGTTCAGACTTGAAAATGTGCCAGGCCGGATATAGCCCCCGGTGTTTAAGGCCATACTAAAGCATGTGTGGTAGTCGGAAGTAGGGAGGGAATAGAGATGATAATGTAAAATAGACGAGTACCAAACAAAAGTGGTGATCAACTGCATCCTTTATGCCCTGATTAATACGTCGAGACGTGTCATTTCAGATAATGCCCGAATGCAGAGGCCATTTTACATGCCGAAAGTTTACACAAGGGAAAGTTTTATATATGGCTTTTTGAGAAAATAGTGGCTTGAAGATCCTAATGATGCCCTGTTGCACTTCTGCCCGTTTCTCTTTGAGAGGAGGAGACGATGGTCATCTACAAGAGAGGGGAACCTGGAAAGGAGCCCATGTACAACTACAGAGTAGGTAGGTTTTTAATGAACCTGTATTGAAAAGAAAAGAAAAAAGAAAAAGCGAAAAAAGGTTAATGTCTGAATAGGGTCAAGCCATACTATAGACATTTTTCCGCGGTATGCCTCTGGCGCTGCCCAAGGTATTTTAAGTGCGTAATTATGCACGCGTGGTACGTATGCCGCGACCTTATGGGGTGATCGGCGGAGGCTGAACTGCAATTCAAGCTCCGGATCCACCAAGATGTCATGCTGTAATGTGGATCGGACTCGCTTAGCGGTGTCATGGGTCTTGACGACCGATGAGCTGTTCGGCTTGATGAGGCACTTATGTACCTCGGCTGCTAGGGACGCGGTGTGCTCATCAATACAGAGGGAGCGTTCCATATTTCCATTGACTGTGATGACGTCGTGCGGTCTAGGCATTTTGAGCTTTAAATAAGCATAGTGTGGGACTGCATTAAAGCAAGCAAAAGTAGTTCGTCCAAGCAGTGCATGATAACCACTGCGGAAAGGGACGATATCAAAGATCAATTCTTCACTTGGAAAGCTGTCTCGAGAGCCAAATACTACTTCCAGTGTTAAGGAGCCCATGCAGCGGGCCTCCATGCCGGGTAGTACTCCTTTATAAGGTAGTGTTACTGGGCTTGATTCTTGACGGGTCGATACCCATCTTACGGATAGTGCCTTCATAAATCAAGTTGAGACTATTGTCGCCGTCCATAAGGACTCTGGTGAAATGGTATCCGTCGATGATGGGATCGAGGACCAGGGCTGCTGAACCTCCATGACGGATACTGGTTGGGTGGTGCCTTCCATCAAAGGTGATCGAACAAGCCGACCATGGGTTGAATTTTGGGACGGCAGGCTCTACGGCGTAGACGTCCATTAATGTTCGCTTGCGCTCCCTCTTGGGGATGTGGGTGACATATGTCATGTTCACAGCCTTCACCTCAGGGGGAAACATTTTTTGCCCCTCTGTGTTTGGAAGGCGGGGCTCCTCATCATCCTCGCTTTGAGGTCCTTTCCCCTTATGTTTGGTATTTAATTTACCAGCCTGTTTAAAAACCCAGCAGTTTTTGTTGGTGTGGTTGGCAGGCTTGTTAGGGGTGCCATGAATCTGGCAAGGCCTATCCAGTATTTTGTCCAAATTGGATGGACCGTTCTCTATTTCCTTTGAATGGCTGATTCCACTGAGCGGGGCTTCGAGCCACTGAATCCGGTGTTTACTGTCGTATCCTCAGTTTCTTCGTTGTTGTTCTCATGCTTATTTTTGCTGCGTTGTGGCCTTCCATTGCCGTCCCTGGCCTCAGAGGTGCCGGGGTCGCTGGTGCTATTGCTTCTACGAGCCAACTAGCTATCTTCACCCGCACAGAAGCGGGTCATAAGTGTAGTAAGAGCTGCCATAGTATTTGGCTTTTCCTGACAGAGGTGTCGGGCGAGCCATTCATCACGGACGTTGTGCTTAAAGGCCGCTAAGGCTTCGTTGTCCGGACAGCCAATGATTTGGTTCTTTTTAATTAAGAACCGAGTCCAGAGTTTGCAGGTTGACTCTCTGGGTTGCTGGACTATGTGACTCAGGTCATCAGCATCCGGTGGCCGGACATAAGTGCCCTGAAAGTTGTCCTGAAAAGCTTCCTCTAAGTCCTCCCAACTGTCAATGGAGTTTTCTGGGAGGCTAATCAACCAGTGCCGTGTTGGTCCTTTTAGCTTTAGGGGGAGGTATTTTATGGCATGGAGATCATCTTCGCGAGCCATGTGAATGCAGAGAAGAAACTCTTCAATCCATATAGCGGTATCTGTCGTGCCATCGTAAGGCTCGAAGTTAACGGGTTTAAACCCTTCCAGAAACAAGTGCTGCATTACCTCATCGGTAAAGCACATGGGGTGTGCGGCACCTCTATACCGGGCGACATTGCGACAGAGCTCGAATGACATCTATGTCCGGGTGGACCCCGAGTTTGGTTATGTTTGTCATGCCAAGCCTGATGGTCGTCATCTCACGCTGGAGCGCGTCCTCTTGATCCATAGATTGATCTTGTCCCGCCGGCTCTATTGTCCAGGTCCTAACGTACGTCGTACGTGTAGCCTGGATCCACTATCTCTTGGCCTCTATGGCGAGGTGGCGCGGGCTGGTGTTCGACAGAATTAGCTTCTTTTTCACGTCCATGTGGTGGTCGGTCCTGTTGGTCAGCCTGATTTTATTTTGATGGTATTGTCTCAAGGGCCTCGTCATCAAATTGTGGCAGTAGCCTGCATTTTGGTTAACTCTTTATCAGGCACTCGAGGTCGTATTCTTCGGCAGCCAGGACCTTGGTCCGTCTGTCGTTGAGCGTATCCCATTGGGCTTGAAGCTGTTGTTGTTTCTTTTTCAGGCTTCGTGTGAAGGCGATGAGCTACCGCTTGAAGCATTCTTGTTCGTGGGGTTCCTCTGGGATGATGAAATCTTTGTTGTCGAGGCTGACATCTTCTTCGGATGCAGGTAAGTAGTTACTGTCTTCCGAGTCCTCGTGATCGGCGTGTTCGGGGCTGTATTGACCTTCTTCCCTTTCATCCTACTCAAACACGGGCTCAACGGGGTGATCAAGATCTTCGTTGTTGTCTAGAGTATTATTATCTCTAGTATCCATATTGCTTTCCCTTGCCCGACGCAATCTTGAGTGGCGCCACTGACGCCGACGCTTTGGTGGTTCAACTACGGGCTTATCCTCGTCTGGGTTTTGAGTGCCATCGTCGTCTTTATTTTCAGGTGTGTCCACCATGTATACGTCGTATGTAGAAGTGGTCATCCAACGCCTCGTGACGGGCAGGTTCTGGCCTGGTTTGGCCTCGACATCGTCGTCCATGCCGTTGATGTATTCAGAGGCGTAATCTAGCATGTCTGTTAGGTCCTCGGCAGTGGCCATTAAGTGGGTGGTGGGTGGGACGCAAAATTCCCTGCTCTCAGTTCCCAGTTCGGGCTGGGCATAGATCGGAGGTGATACTTCCATGATGGTGAGAGATCGCATTAGGTCCAATGTCTCATTTAAGAGCGAAAGCTGGACGGGTGTCTGAGGACCTGTGAAGCTAGGTTCGGTAATAACCACTTGACTAACCTCCCTGGACGCAAGTCTCAAGAGTTTGGAGTTAACATCCAGAGGCGAGTCCGGCTTTCCGATGACGGCGAGAGTCCCATTTGACTCTGGGCCTGCTGACGGCATGGTCGCATCTGGGTCTCTGATGGGGAGCTCCGTAATGGGATAGAGTCTGGCAGGGTTTATCCTCCCGACTCAAACGAAGTGATCCGCCCCGGATCTAAGGCTGGGGCAAGCGTAGGTGTCGACCCATGAGTGGAATCTGATGGTGGATCCGACGGGCCTCCTTAATGATAATGAAGAGCGGCGACCGAGGCCGAGAACTGAAAGTGCAACTATCCCTAGGTGGTTTTTGGTAATTCCTAACAACATATAGCTCGCTGGGCTAACATTATTCCAAGATAAATATTTCAGGAAAAGCTTAATGAATGGCATGGCATGGATGAGAAAAGTGGACCCCTCAAAATGCTAAGGACAAAAGGATTGGCTCAAGCTTAAAGCTCAAGACTCTACATTTTATGTTTTAGTGATCCAAGATCACATTGAGTCTATAGGAAAAGCCAATACTATCAAGGCGGGATGAGGTGTTGCTTAATGAGGTTCTTGCTTCCTAGTGCTTAGTGATATCCTCCAAAACCCTCAACTACTTTCCCACATCCACATATGACCTAAACCATAAGTCAAACTCGGCCCCACTAATTCTTTCTATCCGGCGCCACCGAGTTCAGATGTCATAGCCACTGCCACAAACCCTAGGCAAATTGGTCTCACCGATAGGGATCTTGGTGTCACCAAGATGGGATTGTAATCTCTCTATTTCCCTTCGTAATGTTTCGGTACCACCGAGATGAGCGATCGGTCTCACCGAGATTGCAATGTAAACTCCCCGTTTCCTTTTCGTAACATTTCTGTCCCACCGAAATGAGCGAACCGGTCCCACTGAGTTTACCTGACCAACTCTCTGGTTAGCTTATTACCAAAATGGTCTCACCAAGTTTATGTAATCGGTCTCACCGAGATTACGTTATGCCCTAACCCTAACCATATTGGTCCTACCGAGTTGCATGTCGGTCCCACCGAAAATCCTAACGGTCACTAGATTTGCTGAATCGGTCTGACCGAGTTTCTCAATTCGGTCCCACCGAGTTTGGCAAATTGTGTGTAACGGTTAGATTTTGTGTGGAGGCTATATATACCCCGCTGAGGGAGTCCTGGGTTAGGGGGTATCCGGACAGCCGGACTATGTAAAACGTTCGGACTATTGAAGCTTGAAGAGACAAGACTCAAGACTTCGGCCTGTGTCCGGATGGGACTTTCCTTGGCGTGGAGAGGTTGGTCCTTAGAAGGCCGATCACAATTATATTTCCTTCCTTGTAACCGACTCCATGTAAACCCTAGCCCTCTCTGGTGTCTATATAAATGGGAGAGGTTGGTCCTTAGAAGGCCAATCACAATTACATTCATACCATAATAGGCTAGCTCCTAGGGTTTAGCCTCTATGATCTCGTGGTAGATCTACTCTTGTACTACCCATATCATCAATATTGATCAAGCAGGAAGTAGGGTTTTACCTCCATCGAGAGGGCCCGAACCTGGGTAAACACCCGTGTCCCTTACTTCTTGTTACCATCAGCCTTGACGCACAGATCGGGACCCCCTACCCGAGATCCGCCGGTTTTGACACCGACATTGGTGCTTTCATTGAGAGTTCCTCTGTGACGTCGCCGTCAAGCTCGATGGCCCCTTCAATCGTCATTAACGACACTGTCTAGGGTGAGACTTTTCTCCCTGGACAGATCTTCGTGTTCGGCGGCTTCGCGCTGCGGGCCAATTCGCTTGGCCACTTAGATCAGATCGATAGCTATGCCCCCGGCCATCAAATAAGGTTCGGAAACATGAATTACACGGCGGATATCCGTGGAGACTTGATCTTCGACGGGTTCGGGGCAGCGCCAGAAGCACCGAACTGTCACGATGAGCACGGCTTAGACCAGCTGTCAGACATCACTTGGGATATCATGCTGGCAGAAACCTCGGATATAAATCCGGGACAGATTGCTTCGCCTAAGGACGGAGGGCTGGACCCTGCCCCGCAGGCCGTCCCTTCATCGGTGATGGAGCCGAACACAGGTATCACCTCTGAGGGAACCCGTGACTCCGGACCCCCGGATTCATATCCGGACGTAGGTTCCAGTCCGCACGCCCCTATCCGAGGTTTCTGGTTGGGCTCCGGTGATGGAGTTCACCGTGGCGGACGTTTTTCAGCACTCGCCCTTCGGCGACGTGCTTTACTTATTGAAGTCTCTCTCCTTGTCAGGAGACCCCGGGCCGAACTATGTCCGTCTCGAGTGGGAAGCAGACAACGACGGAATTCGTTGCCCACCCACCACCCACTTCATTGCCAAGATCGATGACCTAACCGACGTGCTTGACTTCGACTCCGAAGACATCGACGGTATGGATGACGATGTAGGAGAATCAGAGGAGCCACCGCTCACCGGGCGGTGGATGGCCACCTCCTCATATGTGTTGGTGTACTAAAGTAGGGGTACCTTAGTATCCCGAACTTGTGCACGGGCAGTCGCAGCGTCCCGTGGCAAGGCTTGCCGGGCGTCCGCCAAGATCCTTCGCTATTCCTATTACTGCCATTCAAGAACAAAGTGTTTAACTGAGAAGACAGAGTCCCGGCAAGAGGAGTTCGCCGGGAAGGACAAGACCCCGGCAAGAGGAGCTTGCCGGGAAGGCCAACCAAGGCATTTTAAGAGACTTGCCGCGATGCACCGCGCGTCCCGGCAAGGCCCGGCGAGCGACAAGCTTGCGGGTGCGACAAGACAGCGACCGCGGCAAGGCGCTTGCCGCGGCGAAGCCACCACTCTGCGCCCATGCTCTAGCGCATCCGACGACGTGTCGCCGCAGGATCGCTCCTGGTGCACGTGGTGGATGGCTGTGCAGCCAAGCGGTGCGAGGTGGCAAATGAAGATGACTAGAAGGCCATTGTGGCGATCGGTGGCGCCCCTAAAGGTCGTTTCTTGCACTGTTTAGGCGACCGGATGGGCATTAAATGCCCTTGTCCCCTGCCGTCAGAGTTAGGTAGGGGGCACTGTTGATAGCGGTTGTACCAACCCCTGTTTTTACTTTTTTACCCCTCTCTCTACGCTGCCACCTGTCGGTGACCCCTTTAGACTATAAAAAGGAGGCCCATGCGCACGTAGAAGGGGTTCGACTCATTCGAAACTACAACACACCCATGCTCTCGAGCAAGAACAGAATAGAAACGCAAAGCAGCAGTAGGAGTTTTATCTCTCCGGAGAGCTCCGAAGCTGGGTAAAATCCCTCGCGTGCTTCGCCTCGATCTGCTCTTCGCGCGTCCTCCGCGCCCTTGCCGGACCGAAAGGGGCCCTGCCCCATAGGTGTTCGTTCCCCACGACATCTTTGGCACGCCAGGTAGGGGGGCGTCGAGGTCGTGCGTACCTGATCCGGCGTCTGCGCGCGCTACATCAACATCTTCATCGACATGCCACCGAAGAAGAAGGCTTCGGAGGTGGCCGCTCCGTCTACGACTATCCTACCGCCACCGGAGCAAACGGGCGGTGGGGTGGACGCCGGCGGAGGAGCGGGCGCCGACGGGGGGACTCACGTCGTCACCAGGTCCAAGGACAAGGCCCTACAAGCTTCAGCGTCTGTACATCCACCGCACCCCTCCCAGGAGGTGCAGGATCGACAACGCCACGGTGCTCCTAGCACCGTACTCGCGTTGGAACAAGGCCAAGCTGGTGGGTCGCGGGACGCTCAAGGCCAACATACACGTCAACACGCTGGCACGAGCGATGTACGGTCGCCTGGACGAGATGTTGCTCCTTCTAACACTGTTAGAAGTTTGAGCATATCCCGCACCTCGCCTCGCTCGCCACCGCCACCCAAGACTCCAGAGGAAGCGCTGGCCCGAGCCCAGCTGCTTCTAGATTACCCTCCAGCGCCAGACAAGATCGACAACTGGGGGGCCACCATTCAGAGCCTCATCGGCATCTTTGGCGCGCCAGGTAGGGGGGCGTCGAGGTCGTGCGTATCTGATCCGGCGTCTGCGCACGCTACATCAACATCTTCATCGACATGCCACCGAAGAAGAAGACTTCGGAGGTGGTCGCTCCGTCTGCGACTGTCCTGCCGCCACCGGAGCAAACGGGCGGTGGGGTGGACGCCGGCGGAGGAGCGGGCGCCAGCGGGGGGACTCACATCGTCACCCGGTCCAAGGACAGGGCCCCGCAAGGTTCAGCGTC
Source organism: Triticum aestivum (assembly GCF_018294505.1). Classification (NCBI taxonomy): domain Eukaryota; kingdom Viridiplantae; phylum Streptophyta; class Magnoliopsida; order Poales; family Poaceae; genus Triticum; species Triticum aestivum. The sequence continues at coordinate 520,120,388 of NC_057813.1, forward strand.
TGCACATCCACCGCACCCCTCCCAGGAGGTGCAGGATCGACAACGCCATGGTGCTCCCAGCATCGTACTCGCGTTGGAGCAAGGCCAAGCTGGTGGGTCGCGGGACGCTCAAGGCCAACATGCACGTCAACACGCTGGTACGAGCGCTGTGCGGTCGCCTGTACGAGATGTTGCTCCTTCTAACACTGTTAGGAGTTTGAGCATATCTCGCACCTCGCGTCGCTCACCACCGCCACCCAAGACTCCAGAGGAAGCGCTGGCCCGAGCCCAGCTGCTTCTAGATTACCCTCCAGCGCCGGATAAGATCGACGACTGGAGGGCCGCCATTTATAGCCTCATCGGCTTCGCCAACGGCGACAAGCCCCGGCAACCGAGCACATCGAGGCCCCGGCAAGACGCTCAGGTGCAAGCCGACACCGACAAGACCGCTGGGGGTGCCACCACCGTGCACTCCCCGCCCCGAAGGCCAAGTTCGCCGACTCGCCGGGCCAACCTCAACACCGACTCCACCGCGTCGTCGGACCCGCGAGCTCGCCGCGATCAACGCCAAGTTCTCCAAGAACGACGACACGAAGACGCTCGCACTCACATCGAGCGTCAAAGAGAAGTGCGGCGTCAGTCAGACCAGCGCGCTGGGCCCGCTGTTGATATGCATGCGCCAGGGGAACCAGGCGACTTGCCATACGCAGTAGGTTGCCCTGCGTTCACCCGTGAGCTGCGGCAGGTCCAGTGGCCCAGTACCAAGAACTTCAAGCCAGACGTACCCGAGAAGTACGATGGCAGGATACATCCGTCGGAGTTGCTCAGCGTCTACACCATCGTGGTGCAGGCTGCCGGGGGACGCGACGAGAAGATCCTCGCCAACTACTTCCCGCTGGTGCTCAAGCCCAACGTCAGATCTTGGCTCATGCACTTGCCGGACAACTCCATCTCTTCGTGGGCGGACCTGTGCCATCAGTTTGTCGGCGCCTTCACGGGCGGCCACAAGCCCCATGGCCAGGAGAGCGACCTTCATCTGCTCGCCCAGAAGGAAGGAGAACCCCTGCGCAAGTACATACAGAGATTCAGCCAGGTGCAGCGCAACATCCCAGACGTCCACCCTGCCGCGGTTATCAGCGCGTTCCATCAGAACGTACGTAACCGCAGGATGAGGGAGGAGATGGCGATGTGCAAAATCAGAGATGTCAGCGAGCTATATGCTCTGGCCAACAAGTGTGCACGTGCTGAGGAGGGGAGGAAACTCCCCGAAGAGAACGCAGGAGCAGAAGGATCTGACAGTGAGGATGCCGCCCCGGCAAAGAAGAACCGGAGACGGAATAACAGAAAGAGAAAAGCTAAGGATGTACTAGTCGTCGAGCAGTCCGGCAATGGAGGTGGCGCCGAGAAGGCCAAAGCTGGTGACTCCGGCGAGGCTGTGGTGGCCGCCGACAAGCAGGACGGCTCCGGCAAGCAGTACTGCAAGATCCATTGCACCAAGGGTCATGACCTCTAGGCCTGCAAGAAGGTTGAGCAGCTCGTAGAATTGCAGAAAGCTGAATACGAGCGCCGCGACAAGGAGAAGGCCCAGGAAGGTGGCGGAGGATCCGGCAAGAAGCGTCCCGCCCGGGGAGGACGCAGCGGCAAGGCCAAGCAGCGGCAAGGAGACAGGCCTCCCCGCGGCCGCGACAAGGACGAAGATGAGGACGAAGATGAAGAGATGGATGAGGATGAGGCCGACGAGCAGGAGTTTCAGAAGGCAACAGAGGTTTTGTGCGTTGACGGTGGTGCTTCTCTGCAGACCTCGCACCGCCAACTCAAACAGTGGGTGCGGGAAGTGAACGCAGCAGAACCGTCCGTTGAGTCGCGCAAGCCCCTGAAGTGGTCCAGCATGCCCATCATCCTCGACGTTGAGGATCACCCTAATCGCATAACTGCGGTTGGGTGCTTGCCGATGTTGGTTTCGCCAACAATCCGCAACCTCAAGGTCACGAAGATGCTGGTTGACGGCGGGGCCGGCCTGAACCTGTTCTCTTCCGTGATGCTCAAGAAGCTCCAGATCCCCAACAGCGAGCTCGAAGAGACCGACACCTTTCAAGGAATCAACCCGGGAAGGAGCAAGCCGAAGGGGAAGATCACACTGCCAGTAACGTTTGGCAGCAAGATGAATTTCAGGACAGAGAGAGTCATATTTGACGTTGCTGATTTCCCATTGCCCTACAATGGGATACTTGGCCGTCCAGCGCTTGCCAAGTTCATGGCAGCCTCTCATTACGCCTATAACGTGCTCAAGATGCCTGGTCCGATAAGTGTCATTTCTGTCCATGGCGACAAGAAAGATGCACTTATCTGTACTGTCAAGATCTACCGGGAAGCAGCAGCCGCAACAGAACGCAAACCACTTGCCGCTGAAGCTCCCGGGGGGAAGAAGAAGACCAAGTCCGGCAAGAGTAGCTCTGATGCTTACTCCGGCAAGCGCACCTCTTCGGAGTGCTGCGCCACCGTCGAGGACGCACCATCGAGCTCCACCGGCAAGTGCAAGAAGGCAAAGACAGCTTCACCAGAGACCAAGAAAGTGGCCGCCAAGGAGGACGGCACTGGTGGTACCTTCACCATCAGTGTCACGCTTGACCATAAATAGGAAAGCGCGCTCGTTGCTTTCCTACGGGCGAATGTCGATGTGTTTGCATGGCAACCATCTGACATCCCCGGTGTTCCCAGGAAAGTAATTGAGCACCACCTTGCCGTCTGCCCTCACGCGCGGCCCGTCAAGCAGAGAGTCAGAAAACAAGCAGTAGAACGCGAAGAGTTCATTGCAGAGGAGATCAAGAAGTTGGAAGCAGCAGGCCTGGTCCGAGGAGTACTCCATCCAACGTGGTTAGCCAATCCAGTAGTCGTGCGCAAAGCGAACGGGAAATGGAGGCTTTGTATTGACTTCACTGATGATAAAGCTTGTCCCAAGGATCCATTTCCCTTGCCGCGCATTGACCAGATTGTCGACTCCACGGCAGGATGTGATCTGCTTTCATTCCTTGATGCATACTCAGGATATCATCAGATCTTCATGGCAGAAGAGGATGAAGAGAAAACCGCATTCATTACTCCATGTGGCACATACTGCTTTGTACGGATGCCTTTCAGACTAAAGAATGCTGGTTCGACATTTGCAAGAGTAGTCAGTCATGCTTTTGAGCCACAACTGCACAGAAATGTAGAAGCTTACATGGATGACATAGTGGTCAAGAGCAAGGACAAAGAAACTCTGATCCAAGATTTGGACGAGACTTTTGCAAATCTGTGCAAGATCAATCTCAAGTTGAACCCCGAGAAGTGCGTATTTGGAGTTCCTTCCGGCAAGCTTCTCGAGTTCTTTGTGTCCCAGAGGGGGATTGAAGCCAATCCCGACAAGATCAAGTCCATTGAGCAGATTGAAGCACCGAAGCGCGTCAAGGATGTGCGAAGGCTTGCCGGCTGCGTTGCTGCTCTTAGCAGATTCATTTCCAAATCTGCTGAACGCGCCCTGCCGTTTTTCAAAATTTAGAAAAAGGCAGGTCCAATGAAATGGACTCCGAAAGCGGAGGCTGCACTGCAAGACTTGAAGAGATATTTGTCCTCCACTCCAATACTTGTCGCACCTAAGCCACAAGAGAAGTTGCTGCTATACCTAGCGGCAACCAATCAAGTGGTTAGTGCTGCGTTAGTAGCGGAGAGGGAGGCGGATGATGAGCCAGCAACCACGGCAAGCCAGTCCAGCGACAAGCAGGGGGCTTCTCCGACAAGCTCTGGTCCCGACAAGGATGAATCTGTGCAGCCACAGGAAGAGAAACAAAAGAAGATGGTGCAGCGCCCAATGTATTTTGTCAGTTCCCTCCTGCAGGGGGCTAGATCAAGGTACTCTGGAGTGCAGAAGTTGCTTTTCGGCCTTCTCATGGCTTCGAGGAAGCTGCGCCATTACTTTCAAGCACACGAGATAACAGTTGTCACTCGCTTTCCGTTGAAAAGGATACTGCAAAATCCAGAAGCAACAAGCAGGATTGTCGAGTGGGCACTGGAATTGTCAAGCTTTGGCCTCAAGTTTGAGAGTACCTCGACTATCCAGAGCCGAACATTGGCAGAATTCATAGCAGAATGGACGCCAACACCTGATGAAGAAACTCCGGAGACGAGCATCCCCGTCAAGGAAGCAAACAAGGAATGGATCATGTACTTTGATGGTGCCTTCTCGCTGCAGGGCGCTGGTGCGGGCGTACTACTCGTCGCACCCACCAGAGAGCACCTCAAGTACGTGGTCCAGATGCACTTTCCCAAGGAGCAAGCAACATACAATACTGCAGAGTATGAAGGCTTGCTTGCCGGGCTCAGAATTGCCGCAGACCTTGGGATCAAGAAGCTTATTGTCAGGGGTGACTTGCAGCTTGTCGTCCGTCAAGTAAACAAAGATTATCAGAGTCCGTTGATGGAAGCCTACATTGATGAAGTGAGGAAGTTGGAAGAGCATTTTGACAGCCTGCAAATGGAACATGTTCCAAGAGCTCAAAATGACATTGCAGACGGCCTGTCAAAGTGCGCCGCACTCAAGTTACCTGCGGAACCAGGAATTTTTGTGCTCAAGCTGACTCAACCTTCTGTAACACCATCAACTGGACAGAGCAAGAAGAGGAAGTTGGTTACTGGTGATTACTTTCCGGCAGAGCTCCCCGAAGCCTCCGTCAAGAAGGTCCCCAAGATCAAAACAAAGAGTGCTAAGGACCAGACTGCTCCGACAAGCCCTAGGGTTTGTTTCGTTTAAGCAGACACTCCCGACAAGCTGTGTCCCGACACGCTTGCCGGGGAGCATCACGCTCTGGCTGAATCACAGATTCTTGCCGTGGAAGCAGATGTTCCCGCAGCAGCATTTGCGCCTTTAGTCCTTGTCGTTGAGCCACAAGCTCCGGCATGGGCACAGCAGATCGTCCATTTCCTTCAAACAGGAGAACTTCCCGAAGAGCAAGAACAAGCGGAGAGAGTAGCCCGGCAATCAAGTATGTACCAGTTTGTCGATGACATACTGTACAGAAGAAGATTCAACGGAGTGAAATTGAAGTGCATTTCCAGGGAAGATGGACAGGAGCTATTGGCGGAGATACATGGAGGCATATGTGGTCACCACATTGGCACAAGAGCACTTGCCGGCAAAGCCTTCCGGCAAGGTTTCTTCTGGCCGACAGCCCTCCAGGATGCAACTGCGCAAGTAACCAAGTGTGAAGCGTGCCAGTTCCACTCCAAGCAGATACATCAACCAGCTCAAGCTCTCCAAACAATTCCTTTATCCTGGCCATTTTCGGTCTGGGGGCTCGACATCCTCTACCTCTTTCCCCGAGCTGTCGGGGGCTTTGAGTACTTGTACATTGCAATTGACAAGTTCACAAAGTGGCCTGAAGTGGAAGCAGTGAGGAAGGTGACAGCACAGTCAGTAGTCAAGTTCTTCAGGTCATTTGTGTGCCGTTTCGGAGTCCCTAACAGGATCATCACCGACAATGGCACACAGTTCATGAGCCGCACCTTCATGCAGTACGTCCAAGATCTTGGCGCCAAGATCTGCTTCGCTTCTGTTGCTCACCCGAGAAGCAACGGTCAAGCGGAGAGGGCGAACGCTGAAGTGCTGCGCGGGCTCAAGACCAGAACTTTCGACAGGCTGCACAAGTGCGGAAGTGGATCGAGGAGCTGCCAGTGGTTCTTTGGTCGATTAGGACGACGCCAAATCGAGCCACTGGCCAGACACCTTTAGCTCTAGTCTATGGAGCAGAAGCAGTTCTCCCCACGGAACTCGTATACGGATCGCCTCGAGTGCTCGCTTATGATGGGCTTGAGCAAGAGCAGCTGCGGCAAGATGACGCGCTGCTCCTCGAGGAAGATCGTCTTCAGGCTGCTGTACGAGCTGCTCGCTACCAGCAAGCTTTGCGTCGCCACCATAGCCGCAAAGTTAATGCCAGAAGCTTCGACGAAGGCGACCTTGTTCTTCGGCACGTTCAATACGCCAAGAATTCCAACAAGTTGACGCCGAAGTGGGAAGGCCCTTATCGGGTGAAACGAGTCACTAGACCTGGAGCTGTCCACCTTGAGACCGAAGATGGCTTTCCGGTGAGCAACTCCTGGAACATAGAGCATCTTCGTAAGTTTTATCCATAAGGCGCGGTTGCCGGAACCTGTTCCGGCAACCACCTTTTGTACAAGCCTTGCCGCTGTTGCATGTAACCCTTTGTACCAAGCTGGGCGCAGATCCCGTGCATAAATAAAGATTGTATGCTCAGCAGATGTTGTCAAATTTCATGCCTTTTTCTTTTTCACATGTATTATCTGACTATTTTCTCTTCTTTCTTCTCAAAAAAAGAAGGTTCCTTCGCCCACAACTTCACGGGGGGGAGGGGGGGGGGAGGAGAGGATAAAGGTGTGGACCAGGCGTCGTTCAAAGGAGTCTAGCCTTACCGGGACACAGATGACATAAAAGCTAAGTTGCCAAAGTTTGAGCATGATCAGTTTTTAAAATTTTAAGTTATCTTCCTTGAACGACCGTACTTTGTATGGAAAACCTATGCGCGGAGGAACCTCCTCGTAGCTAGTTGCGCCCTTACTTTGTTTCGAGTCCGCTCAACAACTTAAGTGTGCTGCAACTAGTTGCGGCAAGGTTTCTTGCCGGAGCCGGCACCGCCAGCAGGCTGCTGATGTTCCGCACTCAGCACTTGCGGCAAGCGTGGCCGCGCCGGCAAGTTCCCTAAAAGCGTAGGGTAAAAACATTCAAAGAAAGGAATCAAGTAAAGGAGATAGCATAGCAAGCATTGCCCAGAATAAAGTTATATTAGAAAAGTAACTTGTTGCGGCACTGACTAAATTGTTCTCATGACTTAAATAAACAGCGACAAGGGAGGGAGAAAAAGGGTGGCCTAATCCACGCGCTCGCCGTCAACCCTCCTGACCTCATTCACCTTGTCCACGATGGGTGCGACAATGGCTTTGAGTTCTTCAAGATCAGCACCCGCCGGCAGCTTCTTGAGGACGCGGGTGAGGTCGAGGCCCGGATTGCGGAAGAGTATCTTCACCAACACCTTCTCCAAGACCTTGGCGCAGATTGCGCGCGACTCGTCCGCCAGCTTCTTTGGGATCCTTTCCCAGAGTTGCTGGAGGGCCGTCACCACACCCTTGAAGAAAAGAGTAAGCATGGCGCTGGGCTGGAGGTTTTCGTCAGTGGAGTACCCGAAGCCCGCCAAGTCCAGCTCCGCCAGCTCCTCGTCGATGGATGCAGCGATGTTGACGAGGCCCTCCGTCAAGAGCTCCACCGTAGCCTTGAAGGTGTTCTGAGTCTCGGTGGCCCTCGTCAGCAGCTCCTCGTTGCCCTTGATCTCTTTCTTCAATTCATCTTCCCGCCTCTTGGCACCATCCAGCGTCTCCGTCAAGGTGGCAAGCTTCAGCTCCAGATCAGCACTTGAGTCCTTGGCGGTGTTCAGTTCCCTGACCTTATTGGCGAGCTGAACTTGCAGATCGCCATGAGCGAGGGCATCCTTCTCGCCTTCGCGCTGGAGTGCGGCAAGCTCCTCATCCTTCCTTTTCATGTCAGCTTCCAGCTGCGCCACCTTCATTTCCAATTCCTTCTTGGCGGCCTTTGCAGCTGCGGCAGCATCATTTGCTTCCTTGAGCGCCCCGCCAAGTGATTGTTCCCGTGCGTCGAGCTCCTCCTCGTGGCTGTCCAGATTAACCTTCTTCTGCGTCAGCTCACCATCCCGCCTGGACAGCTCCTCGGCGGCGAGCCTCTACTACTCCTCAGCTTCAGCCTTTCAAGGATGAACGCCTTCTTTGCCTCCACAAGCTGCGCCCTCTCCTCCGTGATGGATTGAAGGGCCTCCTGGTTGCGGTTCTTGAGCTCCTCCGCATGCTTCTCTATGTCAACTCCCGCCCGCGCGACAAGCGCTTCCCGGGACTCAAGCTTTGCTTGCCGGGCATGGTAGAGTGACACCAACTTCCGGAGCAACTGCTCCTCCTCGGACTCGCCGCTGCTGCTGCTTGGCGCGTCAACCACTGCCAGCCCAGCAGAGGCGAGTACTTCCCCGTCAAACTCCTCTCCTTCAACCGGCACCCTGGAGCTCGACGCCTAGGGAAGCTTGATGTAGACACCCTCGCCGGCCTTCAAATAAGCGCCTGGCTGGGGCTCCTCGGAGCCCGGCGCTGCATCAGCGGCGGAGGATTAGGCGGTCGGTGTAGCGCCTTGCACTCCTGCGCCCTCCAGGTCGTCAGTACGATCGCCGGACCCCTCGCCGGCTCCTGCGCCAGCGGCCTTGGAGGCTTCTTCGTCGGCGGGTTCATCAGCACCGGCCTCTTCCTCGTCAGCGGCGGCATCTTCAGTATTGCCGCGTGCGCCTTCCTCGCCGGTGGCCTCAGTCTCCATCGGGTCTGTAAGATGGGGATCTGAGGACAGGAGGAGGAAGGAAAAAGTCAAACAAAGATCCAAAAAGAAGATCAGAAGAAGAAAAACCCAGGGGAAAATTTCCGACAAGGAGGATTACCTGTGCTGGGCTCCGCGACCATGGGCTCCACCACCAGAGGATCGCTGGTCCCGTCACTCGCCGGGGAACTGCCCCTTGCCGGGGACCGCTCCCTTGCCGGGGAGCGCTCCCTTGTCGGACAATCGCCCCTTTGGCGGCGTAGTTGAAGCAGACAGCACCTCCGGGGCGGCTTCTGGTTGCTCCTGATGGGCCTGTTCTGCTCCTACACAAATAAATCAACAATCAAGATGTAAGCAAAAGAAAAAGCACCCATGCGCGCCCCACAACAGGAAGTGAACCAAACACTTACGCTGGGGCTGCTGCGAGGAGAAGGAACCGGGTCCGTCAAGGTGGTCTCGGACATGTCTTCTGCCATCACAGCAGGATCATCCTCGATGACAACCACAGGGACCTTGGCCCTCTTTGCCTCTCTCTCGGCCAGAGTCCTGAAATGGAATAGGGATTCAGAGGGAAGCAGATCAGATGCAAGACAGGAAACAACAAAGATTGAAGAAATACAAGTACAACAAGGGAAAAGTCTTACTCCTCCTCCTCTTCTTCATCCTCGTCGGAGCTCAGCGCAGAGAGGTTGAAGTCTGGTACCCTTTCTGCGCAGTGTGGCAGAGGAGTAGGCTCCCTTCGATGTTTACCGGGAGCTGCGGCAGGATCAGGCGTGGCGGCCCGGGAAGATCCCGCCTCAGTTGCCGGCACGGCCTGAGATGCTCCCGCGGCAACGGTACTTGCTGCGGTGGAGCGTGTCCCACGGTGCTGCGGCTGTTGGCCTGCCAGCCGCCCTGCTATATCTCCAGTTCGTCGGAGGCGCCTTCTTGGTTGAAATTGGGGCTGCGCTGGGGGCTCCGCCTGCGGCAAGCTGCTCAAAGACGGCTGGCCGCTCGCGCCCTCGGCGGGCTCGCTCGCTTCGGCTTCGAGCTCCCCCTTGCCGGCGACTCCTCCGGCAAGGTCCTCCCGGTCGGGAAGGCTTGCTGCCTCGGCCGCCTCTGCCTCCTCCAACGTGAAGCCAAACTCGCCCGCTGCGGCGGCTGCCGCCGCCTCTTCGGCCCTCGTGGCGATGTATCGCATCTCGTCGTCGGTGGTGTCGCAGGTGAGGAGCCTCTGCTCATCGGCGCGGACTGCTACCTCCGCCAAGCCATCGAAGAATTGCCGCAAGACATCTTCGGCAGGCTCCATCCAAGTTGGGTTTATCCCGTGCGAGTCGCACTCCGGCATCATTGCACAGATGCGATCACGCTGGGAGTTGTTGCACAGTGGGATGACGCCCTGCGGCAGCCCGAACCACTCTAGATGGTTGGTCATGCTTGAACAGCTCCTTGAGCATCCCGTCAAGCTCCAGAACTGTGAAGTTGGAGTTGAGGCCTGGACGCAGCCTCATGATATCCGTCGGGCCGCCAAACAGCCAGGCGGGCCTCCCCCTCTTCTACAGAGGGGCGATGCGACAGCGAAGGAAATCCGCGCCAACGGCCCCTGCTGTGAGCCCGGCAAGCCTGAGCCGCAGGATTCGGGTGGTGGCGATCTTCAGCTTGGCATCGTCCGGCGACAGAGCGCTCCAATCGCCGCCGCGCACTACCCGGGTCTGGCGCAGGTTGGTGAATGACTGCGGATTGGTGTCAACGATCTAGCACCACTCCGCCCTCCACTCATCCCACTTGCTGCGGAGCTCGCCCTCCAGATACACCTCCTTCATGCCGATTCGTGAGATCCAGGCGATTCCGCCAGCCAATTGCTCTCCTTTCTCGGCTCGGGGGGTGAAATAGTGGCAAAAAAGAGCAACATTTGGGTGGATGCCAACGAAGTTCTCGCAGAGGTGTGCGAAAACCGCCATTGTCAGAACGGCGTTGGGGGTGAAATCAAGAAGATGAAACCCGTAGGTATTCATGATGTCGCAGAAGAAATCAGAAAAAGGTGGGCAGAGCCCACAATAGAAGAACACCGGAAAGAAATAGTACCCTTTTGGGCACCGCTTCGAAGTGGAAGCTTCGGCGGAGAGCACCGGCGTGCGCGGATGCGCCCGCGTCTCCGTCGACCAGAAGAGGTAAAACTCCTCCCGCAGCGCCTTCGGGGTGAGCTCGGGGGGGAAAAGCACTCGCTCCATGCGCAACGCCTCAAGCCGCAACGCCTCGGCCGACTTTGTGCTCGACATTGTGCTCTTGCCGGTCTTCGGAGCCATGGCGGAAGCAGCGGGGGAGCGCGGAAGTGTTGGGGACGACGGCGGCGACGGGCGGCGGAACGCTGCTCTCTTTCGGCTTGGGAAGCGGAGGGGAGCAGCGGAGCTTTCAGAGGAAGATACTGCAAGTGGCGAAGGTGGGGAAACGGCCCTGTTTCCTCTGCTTATAAACAGGGGAGGCGAACGTTACGCCTTTCCTGATTAAAGAATTGCCCATGATCTCTCCCACGATGCCGCGTTTGACGCGTGCCGTTACGGGAGGGCGCGGTGGATACGGAGTCAGATTTAGTGTGGACCCAGGCTGCGTGTGCCCATGCCCTGTTTTGGGCCTGGCCCAACAGCACTCGGCACCATGTATGGCCCAGGCCCGGGGGCTCCTGTCGGTGTACTAAAGTAGGGGTACCTTAGTATCCCGAACTTGTGCATGGGCAGTCGCAGCGCCCCGCGGCAAGGCTTGCCGGGCGTCCGCCAAGATCCTTCGCTATTCCTATTACTGCCATTCAAGAACAAAGTGTTTAACTGAGAAGACAGAGTCCCGGCAAGAGGAGTTCGCCGGGAAGGACAAGACCCCGGCAAGAGGAGCTTGCCGGGAAGGCCAACCAAGGCATTTTAAGAGACTTGCCGTGACGCATCGTGCGTCCCGGCAAGGCCCGGCGAGCGACAAGCTTGCGGGTGCGACAAGACAGCGACCGCGGCAAGGCGCTTGCCGCGGCGAAGCCACCACTCTGCGCCCATGCTCCAGCGCATCCGACGATGTGTCGCTGCAGGATCGCTCCTGGTGCACGTGGCGGATGGCTGTGCAGCCAAGCGGTGCGAGGTGGCAAATGAAGATGACTAGAAGGCCATCGTGGCGATCGGTGGCGCCCCTAACGGTCGTTTCTTGCACTGTTTAGGCGACCGGACGGGCATTAAATGCCCTTGTCCCCTGCCGTCAGAGTTAGGTAGGGGGCACTGTTGATAGCGGTTGTACCAACCCCTGTTTTTACTTTTTTTACCCCTCTCTCTACGCTGCCACCTGTCGGTGACCCCTTTAGACTATAAAAAGGAGGCCCATGCGCACGTAGAAGGGGTTTGACTCATTCGAAACTACAACACACCCACGCTCTCGAGCAAGAACAGAATAGAAACGCAAAGCAGCAGTAGGAGTTTTATCTCTCCAGAGAGCTCCGAAGCTGGATAAAATCCCTCGCGTGCTTCGCCTCGATCTGCTCTTCGCGCGCCCTCCGCTCCCTTGCCAGACCGAAAGGGGCCCTGCCCCATAGGTGTTCGTTCCCCACGACAATATGATATATATATATATATATATATATATATATATATATGGTGGACACTCCGAAGGAAACTAATGGCGATGAGGCAATGGAGGATAACCCCTCGCGAAGAAAATCAAAGAATGGGCGTCGTCGGCGCCACTCCAAGCCCCGCCATAGCAACACCGGCCCCGGAGGCGAAAATAATCCGGATGGCGCCAAAGAAGAATATGACCCTGATCAGCCCGCCTTTGAGCAGGTCGAACAGGAAGACGAGCAGGTCATCCCAGAAGAACAGGCGACAGACGCATATCCGGAGGAGGACAATTACATGCCCCCCTCCGAAAACGAGATCAGCCTCAGCGACGACGAGTTCGGCGTACCTGAGGATCCCATGGAACAGGAGCGCTTCAAGCGTAGGCTTATAGCCACTGCAAGGAGCCTGAAGAAGAAGCAGCAGCAACTACAAGCTGATCAAGACCTGCTCACAGATAGATGGACTGAAGTCCTGGCAGCCGAGGAATATGGACTCGAACGCCAAACGGCTGACCGGCCATCCTGTGGCCGGGACAAAACGGGATACCAGCCCGCACCCCCATGCCGATACACTACGGCTCAGCGCAACAAACACGACCTGCAAGATATTCTGGACAATAAAGCAGGATAGCCAAGATCGATCTACGGATCGAGGGGGCTGTCAGGACCCCGACTCGATGTCACATCGATCTAGCTGGTAACACCTCATATCACTTTGCGGCCTCACGCACGGTATCCCCACGGGTGTCGTCTTACCTTTTCCCGGGACCGTTTGCGCCTTTTGGCTCACGTATATGATAGTGTCACTAGCATCCATATGATAAAGAGCCCGGGCTGACATGACTAGTCGTAAACCCAAAGTGGCACAGACTTACAGGGACAGGCATCCATGACCCAGCTTCGAACGTGTCGGTCATCAGCAAGTGGGTCCGGGCTGTAGCACTGGGATAGCAGGACTCCGGTAAACTGGGCTGTAGCGGGCTAACAGGACTCCGGTACTCAAAGCGTGACATTTCCCCGAAGGGACAGACACAGGAACGAAGAAGGACACATGCCGGCCAGCCTAAGTGTTCCAGAGGAGTAGCAAGCTACCATGGCTCAGCGGTAACACTAGGAGACATTTCCCGGTAAGAGAGGCTACTAAAGATAAACAACTAGATAGTCAGATCCCACACATACCAAGCATTTCAATCATACACACAATATGCTCGATATGTGCAAATACAACGAAGCATCACAACATGACTCTACGACACAAGTACTTTATTTAAGGCTCAGGGAGCCATACATATCATACACAAAGGTACGGGTCTCACGACCCAACATACAAGTCATACAGTCATACAAGCCAACAGCGGAAGTAACTTGTCTGAGTACAGACAACTAGTAAAATAAAAGAGGCTTGGAAAGCCTAGCATACTACGTGGTCCTCCACAAGTTCAGGGTCACCACCTGGGTCTTTAGCCTACTCGTTGATGTCAACGTCTACATAGAACCCATCAGAAGGGGTTGCAGCGTCTTCTGTAAAAATGTAGATTATAGCAACATGAGTACAAAGGTACTCAGCAAGACTTACATCAGGTCCTACATACATGCATAGTATCAAGAAGGGTTGGTGGAGTTATTGCAGCAAGCCAGCTTTGACTCTTGGCTAGACTAACCTACGATACTCCAACTTGAAATAGTTTTGCGCACATGAGTCCACTATTCACCACTTCAATACACTACCGAGGATCCACCTCCGTCTTCCTACGGAAGAGCCATCCTCGACACTCACACTTATCTTGAGGCTTTTAGTAGTTTCCATTTACTTGTCTATGAACTGTATAGGCAACCAAGTAGTCCTTTACCGCGGACGCGGCTATTCGAATAGATCATGTTAACCCTGCAGGGGTGTACTTCTTCATACACGCTCTCACCACTTACCGTCGCTTACACGACATGTACTCGGCAACCTTCAAGCGGAAGCCCAACGTGGGTGTCGGCCACGACCTACCTAATCACCTAAGCCTCCAGTCCAGGTTTATCGCCTATTCAGGTTCCATCCGCAGGGAGTCCGGCCGAAGTTTCCCATACGGCCCCGAACGATGTGAACAGGGTTCCCGAGATACCTAACGGGTACTCGGTACACCGTGCCACGTACCTACCGCATCACAGCCCACCCCTACGGTCAGCGCTGTCCACGGCCTCCAGTAGGCTACAAACACCAGAAACTACTTGCAACTCCTGGACGGAGAACTAGGGTGATTAAGAAGCCGAGAGGGTCCATTGGTTTCGGGCCCAATGCATGGTAGTAGATGTATCTTAAATCACACATACAAATCTCAGTGCTTAAGGTCGGCTTCAATGAAACAACCCACCATGTACTCCTACATGGCCTCTCATCGATACCTTTACCAAATCGTGTTCACCACACCACTCTCATTTCCGACATAATCATTTCACTCTAGCCCATCACCCAGATGAACCAGACCTGACACGACTCTAAGCATAGCAGGCATAGCAAGGTAGGAACAACACATACATAGGGCTCAATCAACTCCTACACATGCTAGTGGGTTTCATCTAGTTACTGTGGCAATGACAGGTCATGCAGAGGAAATGGGTTCAACTACCGTAGCACACAGCAGTTTGAATCGCGTTGTCTTAATGCAGTAAAAGAGAGCAGGAGCAAGGACATGGGATTGTATCGATATGATCAAATGGTTGGTTGCTTGCCTGATGGTTCGATGCACGGATACGATTCTTCGTTAGGGTAATCGCGGTACTCCTCGGGGACAGATCCTGTCGCAAAGGACATCGATACTCAAGCATCACCAAACAATGTGCAACAATATGATGCATGCATGAAACATGGCAATATGAGTGTGTTGGGCTAATGCAACTAAAACCAGAGGGGTTTGAACAAATTTGAATCAAAGATTCAAATTCCAAATTCAGATATGGCCTTTTAAAGTGCCTTTTCTTGTTCTGCTTAAAACATCAATTTAACTTGTTTGATCATGCATGAAAATAGTACAGATGGATAGATTGGATTTTTCTGATCATTTTTCATATATAATTTGTCCAATTTGGAGTTACAGAATAAAAGTTATGAATTTTTGAAGTTTAATTAATATTCTGGAATTTCCTGATTTAATTTAAATCCAGAAATTCAATTACTGCGTCAGCATGACGTCAGCATGACGTCAGTGGTCAACTGTGGCTGGCTGAGGTCAAACCTGACATGTGGGGGCCACACGTCAGTGACAGGGGGGGTTAAACAGGATTAAATTAATCCTAATTAGGGGTTAGTGGCGCTGGGGCCCACTGTCAGTGTCAGGGGGGGTTAACTAACAGTAGTTAGCGCTAACCTAACCACCTGGCCGACAGGGCCCACGCGTCAGTGACCCTGGGGGGTCAAACCCCAGGTCGGGCAAGTCAAACCCCACCGGCGACATGACGCCGGCGAGGTCCGAGACGGTGGCGAAAGTGCTTTTTGCCATTCCGGCAACCAAATGGACGGCGGAAGGCATCTACGTGTTGCTGAGGTTGAGCCGCGTCTATTGGTGGTGGTGGTTGGGCTCGGGGTGGCCGGAGTTGACGGCGGCGAGCTCGGCTGCGGCGGCCGGAGTTCGGGTGCGGTCGGGATCAGCGTTGCAGGGGGTTTGGGGAAGCGTTGGTGCGTGCTGCGTGCTCCTGGTGAGGCGGGGAGCACGATGGTCTGCTCGGTCGGGTGCTACGGCGACCGTGGCCACGACGGCGACATCGCCGGCGGCGTGGTGGTCTCGGCCGAGGTGGGGCTAGGGCCTAGAGGTCGAAAGAGACCAGGGGAGAAGGGGGAAATGATCCGGGGCTCACCGCGGAGCTGCAGGGATGGATAGCGGGCTCGGGGACGCGCTGGTGACGGTGAATTCGACGGCGACGACGGTCGGAGCCCGAAGAGGGGAACGGCGACGTGGCGGCGATGCAGGGCTTCCGGGGAGCTGTGAAGCGGTGGGGAGGAAGAGGGAGTCGAGGCGGAGCTCCTGAGCTAGTCGGGGGAGCGAGGGGTGGTCGGAGACGGTGGCTAAGGCGAACGGCGGCGACGGTGGTGTTCGGCCGGGAGAGAGAGAGAGAGCGAGCAGCACGGGGGAGAGTGAGAGAGAGCAGGGAGGAGGCGTGGCGTCGTCCAGGGACACCGAGACGAGGAGGGGAGGGCAGGCAGGCAGGGAGAGAGGTGGCGTGGCGCGGTGGCCGTGCGCGCGCGCCGGCCACACGCCTGGCCGACTGGCGCCAGGAGGACGACGGCGGTGGTGGGCTGGGCTGGCTAGCTGGGCCGGCCAGCTGGCTGGGCCACACAGGTAAGTTTCCCCCTTTTTTTCTATTTCTGTTTTTTATTTAATATATCTGCAACTTTGTTGAATTAAATAAAATATCTAGGCAACTCCAAAAATCACCAAACTACTCCTGGTCCATAGTTGGATTATTTCCAACATGAAACATTTCAGTTTGGAGATATTTGAGCATTTAAATATTTTATATTATTTTAAATGCCCAAATTCAAATATTTATGATTTAAATCAAAAACCTTAGGATGGCCTAGGAAAATGTGCACCACTTTTGGCAGAGGTTCTGAACCAAGGCAAAAATGATGGGCATTTTAGAAGGGCATTTCAGGTTCGTTGAAAAATTATTTTAGTAACCCTAGTTGGTTTCAGAGGGGACTGGGGGTTCTGTCATCCCCATTTCAAGTTTCTGATGAAAGAGTAAACATGATGCAGCACTCTAATGCATGACTAGCTAGGGTGTGACAACTCACCCCCACTCAAAAGAATCTCGTCCCGAGATTTGGGTTCCTCCGCAAAGAAGGTGGGATATTCAAGTCGAAGACGATCCTCCCTTTCCCAAGTTGCTTCATCCTCAGAATGGTGCGACCATTGAACCTTGAGAAACTTGATATTATGACGTCGCGTGGTACGTTCGGCTTGATCGAGGATACGAATGGGGTACTCTCGATATGTAAGATTATCTTGGAGATCAAGCGTTTCGTGGTCCACTTCACGGATAGGATCCGAGAAGCAACGCCTGAGTTGAGAAACGTGGAAGACATCGTGAACTCTGGAGAGGTGCGGAGGTAGTTCCAACTGGTAGGCAACTTCTCCTCGTTTGGCAAGAATGCGAAAAGGTCCAATGTAACGAGGAGCCAATTTGCCTTTGATACCGAAACGATGGGTTCCCTTCAGAGGGGTGACCCGAAGATAAGCCTTCTCGTCAACCTCGAAAGTCATAGCCTTATGTTTTCGGTCATATTGACTCTTTTGACGGGATTGGGCTGTTTTCAATTTTTCACGAACGATACGAACTTGTTCTTCTGCTTCCTGAATCATATCCGGGCCAAAGAATTGTCTTTCCCCGGTCTCTGACCAGTTAAGGGGTGTTCGACATCGTCGTCCATAGAGAACTTCAAAAGGGGCTTTACCCAAGCTAGATTGATAGCTGTTGTTGTAAGCGAATTCGGCAAATGGAAGGCACTTCTCCCAGTCCATTCCGAATGAGATAACAGAGGCTCGAAGCATGTCTTCTAGAATCTGATTGACGCGTTCCACTTGACCACTTGACTGAGGGTGGAAAGCGGTGCTAAAGGAGAGACGAGTTCCCATAGCATTTTGGAAACTTTCCCAAAATCGAGAGGTGAAAAGACTTCCTCGATCCGAATTGATTTCCAAAGGAACACCATGGAGGGACACTATTCGGGAGATGTATAAGTCTGCCAGCTGACTAGCGGTTATACTCTCACGAACAGGTAAGAAATGGGCTACTTTGGAAAGACGATCGACCACGACGAAAATAGCATTATTCCCTCTTTTGGTCCTGGGAAAACCGGTAATGAAATCCATACCAATTTTATCCCATTTCCATTCAGGAATAGCTAAGGGTTGAAGGGTGCCAGCAGGCCGTTGATGCTCTGCTTTTACACGACGGCAGACGTCGCAATTGGCAATATACTGAGCAATTTCTCTCTTCATCCTAGTCCACCAGAACCTCTGGCGTAGGTCCTGATACATTTTAGTGCTACCGGGATGAATGGTGAGAGGAGATTCATGAGCTTCCTTAAGGATCAAACGCCTCAGGTTTCGCACTTTGGGAACCACTAGTCGATTCCCGAAGTATACGACCCCTTGATCATTAATGGAGAAGCAATTCGCAATTCCTTTCTGAATGTTCCTCTTGATGCGGGAGATTCCCGGATCTACCTTCTGTGCTTTGATAATTTGATCCGTAAGGGTAGGTTTTGCCACCAAGGTGGAGAGAAAACCTTGAGGAACAATGTGAAGGTTCAATACCCACGGGCTAATGCAACAACCCACCATGTACTCCTACATGGCCTCTCATCGATACCTTTACCAAATCGTGTTCACCACACCACTCTCATTACCGACATAATCATTTCACTCTAGCCCATCACCCAGATGAACCAGACCTGACACAACTCTAAGCATAGCAGGCATAGCAAGGTAGGAACAACACATACATATGGCTCAATCAACTCCTACACATGCTAGTGGGTTTCATCTAGTTACTGTGGCAATGACAGGTCATGCAGAGGAAATGGGTTCAACTACCGTAGCACACAGCAGTTTGAATCGCGTTGTCTTAATGCAGTAAAAGAGAGCAGGAGCGAGAACATGGGATTGTATCGATATGATCAAATGGTTGGTTGCTTGCCTGATGGTTCGTTGCACGGATACGATTCCTCGTTAGGGTAATCACGGTACTCCTCGGGAACAGATCCTGTCGCAAAGGATAACGATACACAGGCATTACCAAACAATGTGCAACAATATGATGCATGCATGAAACATGGCAATATGAGTGTGTTGGGCTAATGCAACTAAAACCAGATGTGTTTGGGCAAATTTGAATCAAAGATTCAAATTCCAATTCAAAAATGGCCTTTTAAAGTGCCTTTTCTTGTTCTGATTGAAACATCAAGTTAACTTGTTTGATCATGCATGAAAATAGTACAGATGGATAGATTGGATTTTTCTGATCATTTTTCATATATTATTTGTCCAATTTGGAGTTACAGAATAAAAGTTATGAATTTTTGAAGTTTAAATAATATTCTAGAATTTCCTGATTTAATTTAAATCCAGAAATATCATTTACTGCGTCAGCCTGACATCACAGTGACATCAGCAGGTCAACAGGGCTGGCTCGGGTCAAACCTGACGTGTGGGGTCCACACGTCAGTGTCACAGGGGCTAATCCCGCGTTGACCCCGGGCTGGTTAGCTTTGACTAACCCCTGGGGCCCACTTGTCAGCGTCAGTAGGTGATGGATTAGTGGTTAATCAGCTAGGCCACGTCAGCTCGCCGGAATTCTGGCCGGCGGCGACCAACAGTGCGGCGGCGATAGTGGTTTTGGTCGTTTCGGCCACCAAATGGAACGTGGCGACCACCGGAGTGAAGCTGAGGACGACCCGCGGCTCTTGGCGGAGTCCGTTGGGGTCGGGGTGGCCGGAGTCGACGGCGGCGAGCTCAGCTGCGGCCGCCGGGGTTCGGTCGTGCACGGGAGTGGTGCTGGAGCTCGAAGTCGAGCAAAGTGAGGCGCTAGGGAGGCTCTACTGGGTTCTGTGAACGCGTTGGACTCGCCGGGGTGACCAAGTGGTCACCGGAGCTGCGTCGACGGCGAGCTCGGCGACGGCGGAGGTTCGGCCGAGGTGGGGATGCAGCTACGGTGAGGGAACGAGGGGAAGAAGAGGGGGAAACGGTGGCGTAGCTCACCGCGGTTGCAGTGGGCGTCGAAGCGGGCTCGGGGACGCGCTGGAGACGGCGAATTCGTCGGCGACGGTGGTCGGAGTCCGAAGAGGGGAACGGCGACGTGGCGGCGATGCAGGGCTTCCGGGGACTCGTGGAGCGGTGGGGAGGAAGAGGGAGTCGAGGCGGAGCTTCTGAGCTACTCGGGGGAGCGAGGGGTGGCCGGAGTCAGTGGCTACGGCGAACGGCGGCGACGGTGGTGTTCGGCCGAGAGCGAGAGAGAGCGAGGGAGAAACGGGGGAGAGTGAGAGGGAGCAGGGGAATCGGGACGGGCTGCGGGCGTCGTCCACGCGGCCAGGGGGCGTCGGCAAGCAGGAGGTGGCCGCGCGGCCGCGCGCGCGCGAGCACGCAGCAGCTTCGGGGCGTGGGGAGGAAGACGACGGGGAGCTACAGTGCTGGGCTGGCTAGCTGGGCCGGCCAGCTGGCTGGGCCGCACAGGTAAGTTTCTCCTCTCTTTTCTGTTTTCTGTTTTATTTAATAATTCTGCAACTTTGTTGAATTAAATAAAATACCTAGGCAACTCCAAAAATCACCAAACTACTCCTGGTCCATAGTTGGAATATTTCCAACATGAAACATTTCAGTTTGGAGATATTTGAGCATTTAAATATTTTATATTATTTCAAATGCCCAAATTCAAATATCTATGATTTAATTCAAAGACCCTATGATGGCCTAGAAAAATGTGCACCACTTTTGGCAGAGGTTCTGAACCAAGGCAAAAATGATGGGCATTTTAGAAGGGCATTTCAGGTTCATTGAAAAATTATTTTAGTAAACCCTAGTTGGTTATCAGAGGGGACTGGGGGTTCTGTCATCCCCATTTCAAGTTTCTGATGCAAAAGTAAACATGATGCAACACTCTAATGCATGACTAGCTAGGGTGTGACAACTCACCCCCACTCAAAAGAATCTCGTCCCGAGATTTGGGTTCCTCCGAGAAGAAGGCGGGATACTCGAGTCGAAGACGATCCTCCCTTTCCCAAGTTGCTTCATCTTCAGAATGGTGCGACCATTGAACCTTGAGAAACTTGATGTTATGACGTCGCGTGGTACGTTCGGCTTGATCGAGGATACGAATGGGGTACTCTCGATATGTAAGATTATCTTGGAGATCAAGCGTTTCGTGGTCCACTTCACGGATAGGATCCGAGAAGCAACGCCTGAGTTGAGAAACGTGGAAGACATCGTGAACTCTGGAGAGGTGCGGAGGTAGTTCCAATTGGTAGGCAACTTCTCCTTGTTTGGCAAGAATGCGAAAAGGTCCAATGTAACGAGGAGCCAATTTGCCTTTGATACCGAAACGATGGGTTCCCTTCAGAGGGGTGACCCGAAGATAAGCCTTCTCGTCAACCTCGAAAGTCATAGCCTTATGTTTTCGGTCATATTGACTCTTTTGACGGGATTGGGCTGTTTTCAACTTTTCACGAACGATACGAACTTGTTCTTCTGCTTCCTGAATCATATCCGGGCCAAAGAATTGTCTTTCCCCGGTCTCTGACCAGTTAAGGGGTGTTCGACATCGTCGTCCATAGAGAACTTCAAAAGGGGCTTTACCCAAGCTAGATTGATAGCTGTTGTTGTAAGCGAATTCGGCAAATGGAAGGCACTTCTCCCAGTCCATTCCGAAAGAGATAACGGAGGCTCGAAGCATGTCTTCTAGAATCTGATTGACGCGTTCCACTTGACCACTTGACTGAGGGTGGAAAGCGGTGCTAAAGGAGAGACGAGTTCCCATAGCATTTTGGAAACTTTCGCAAAATCGAGAGGTGAAAAGACTTCCTCGATCCGAATTGATTTCCAAAGGAACACCATGGAGGGACACTATTCGGGAGATGTATAAGTCTGCCAGCTGGCTGGCGGTTATACTCTCACGAATAGGTAAGAAATGAGCTACTTTGGAAAGACGATCGACCACGACGAAAATAGCATTATTCCCTCTTTTGGTCCTGGGAAAGCCGGTAATGAAATCCATACCAATTTTATCCCATTTCCATTCAGGAATACCTAAGGGTTGAAGGGTGCCAGCAGGCCGTTGATGCTCTGCTTTTACACGACGACAGACGTCGCAATTTGCAATATACTGAGCAATTTCTCTTTTCATCCTAGTCCACCAGAACCTCTGGCGTAGGTCCTGATACATTTTAGTGCTACCGGGATGAATGGTGAGAGGAGATTCATGAGCTTCCTTAAGGATCAAACGCCTCAGGTTTCGCACTTTGGGAACCACTAGTCGATTCCCGAAGTATACGACCCCTTGATCATTAATGGAGAAACAATCCGCAATTCCTTTCTGAATGTTCCTCTTGATGCGGGAGATTCCCGGATCTACCTTCTGTGCTTTGATAATTTGATCCGTAAGGGTAGGTTTTGCTATCAAGGTGGAAAGAAAACCTTGAGGAACAATGTGAAGGTTAAGCTTTCGAAATTCCTCATGGAGAAGCGGTTGACTTTGTTGTAACATCAGGTTGTTACAATAAGATCTACGACTTAGCGCATCAGCCATGACGTTGGCTTTCCCTGGGGTATAGGTTATTCCTAAGTCGAAGTCGGTGATCAATTCAACCCAACGTCTCTGCCTGAGATTCAAATCCGGTTGGGTGAAAATATACTTCAGACTTTGGTGATCAGTGAATATTTCGCAATGATTACCGAGGAGGTAATGTCGCCAGGTCTTAAGTGCATAGACTACGGCTGCAAGTTCTAGATCATGAGTAGGATAATTTTCCTCATGGAGGTGCAATTGTCGTGAAGCGTAAGCAATTACGTGTCGATCTTGCATGAGAATGCAACCTAGTCCTTGTCGCGAGGCGTCGCAGTAGATAACAAAGTCTTTGGAGAAGTCTGGCGGTACCAGTACGGGAGCAGAGGTCAGGCGTCTTTTCAGTTCCTGAAAACTGTGCTCACATTGTGGAGTCCATTCGAACTTCTTATCTTTCTTGAGGAGTTCGGTTAGGGGTTTAGCAACTTTGGAGAAGTTCTCGACAAAGCGACGACAATAGCTCGCTAAGCCTAGAAAACTCCGAACTTGCTTGACCGATTCGGGTGGAGTCCAATCAAGGACAGCTTGAACTCGCTCAGGGTTAACAGCAATACCTTTACCAGATATTACATGACCCAGATAGGTCACTTCTGACAACCAGAATTCACATTTAGAGAATTTGGCATAAAGTCGATGCTCTCGAAGTTTCTTCAACACTAGCCTTAGATGTTCGGCATGTTCTTCCTCGTTCTTGGAGTAGATGAGTATATCATCGAGATAAACCACGACGAATTTATCCAAATACTCCATGAAGATTGAGTTCATTAACCGAGAAAAGGTGGCTGGAGCGTTGGTTAAACCGAAGGACATGACGGTGTACTCGTATTGGCCATAACGAGTAACAAAGGCCGTTTTAGGAATGTCCCCGTTTCTGATTTTGATTTGATGGTATCCCAACCTCAAATCCATCTTGGAGAAGACTGAGGATCCAGCGAGCTGATCATACAGATCGTTGATCCTGGGAAGTGGATATTTGTTTTTGATTGTGACCAAATTGACAGGTCGGTAATCTACAACCATCCGGTCCGTACCATCTTTCTTCTTGACGAATAGGACGGGGCAAGCCCACGGAGATGAACTAGGGCGGATGAAACCCTTTTTCAAGGATTCATCGAGTTGTTTTTTAAGCTCGGCTAGTTCTAGGGGTGCCTTCTTATAAGGTCTTCTAGCAATCGGAACGGTTCCTGGAATGAGGTCTATTACGAACTCAACATCCCTGTCAGGTGGAACACCTGGCAATTCCTCTGGAAAGACATCCGGAAAGTCACGGACTACCGGAACGTCCTCAAGGTCTGGCAAAGGGCTGGCGTTAAGAGAATATAGTTGTCGCTTGGCTATTCGGGTCAAGACATTGACTATCTCCCCCGAAGGATGGGTGAGTTGAACAGTCCTAGAGAAGCAATCAATTTTGGCTTGATGAGCTGACATCCAGTCCATACCCAAAATGATATTAATATCTGAAGATTTAAGGGCTATCAAAGATGCGAGGAAAACAAGTCTGTCGACTTGGATTTCATTTCCATGGCTTACTCTAGAAGTTTGCCATTTGGATCCCGGAGTTTGAATTACCATAGAGGATGGCAAGTCACAGAATGCAACGTTATGCAAACGAGCATAATTTTTAGATATAAAAGAATGAGAGGCTCCTGTATCGAAAAGAACAGATGCCGGGTGGCAATTAACAAGAAGCGTACCGAGAACGACGTTGGGATCTTCTTGAGCTTCTTCGGCAGAGACACAGTTGACATGGCCACGTGAAGCGGTGACCGGTTTAGCATGAAACACTTTTCCTGTCGGCTTGCCACGGCCAACAGCTTTAGCAGATTGATTGGGGTTGGTCTGGGGACACTCACGCATATAATGACCAGATTCCCCACACTTGAAACATGTCACGGAACTGGTACGTGGAGGAACATTATTGGTTGGACCCCCATAGGGCTTGGCTGGAGCAGACTGTTGTACAGGGCGAGGCGCCTGAAAAGTTGGCCTCGGTGTGAACCTGGGTGGCAGGGCGGTGTTGGGTACCCACACGCGGCGCTTCTGAGGACCCGCACCGGATGAGGAACCCGTGTCACGTCCATGCTTGCGTGTTGCGTCATAGTCAGTCTGACCAGTTTCAGCACTGATGGCTTTGTTGACAAGTTTCGAAAAAGATGTGCACTCATGCAGACGGAGGTCGCGGCGAAGCTCAGGACTAAGGCCCTTACGGAACCTTGCTTGCTTCTTGGCGTCAGTAGACACTTCCTCAGTTGCATATCGGGCGAGCTTACCAAACTCCCTGCTATAGGCATCCACAGAAAGTCGGCCTTGGGTGAAATTGCAAAATTCTTCACGCTTACGGTCCATGAGACCCTCCGGAATGTGATGTTCACGGAAAGCCTCGCTGAATTCAGCCCAAGTTGTGACATGGCCCGCTGGGCGCATAGCTCCATAATTCTCCCACCATAGACTGGCGGGGCCTTCAAGATGATATGCAGCAAAGGTGACCTTGTCAGCCTCCGCTACCAGCGCGGAACGCAGTTTGTGAGAGATACTGCGAAGCCAATCATCAGCGTCGAGAGGCTCGACGGAGTGGTGGAACGTGGGTGGATGCAATTTGATAAAATCACTGAGTGACACCACGTTAGCCCTCTGATGGTGTGCTGTATTATGTTCAATACGCTCCAACAAACGGTTTGTCTCCCGCTTGTTTCTCTCAGCTTCCATCATCACCTCAGCTAGTGAAGGAGGATGAGGCAGATGTTCATTTCTGGCTTCACTGCCTTCGGCCTGCTCTTGGGAAGCAGGGTTGGCGCGCGTGTTGACCATCCTAGGTGATCAAGACAATGATTTAGTCAGGATGGTAAAATTCCGTCATGGGATACATAATGTAAGGAATAACTCGGAATGCAAGATGATCATCCGTATGACATGGTAGATACAGAAACTACTTCTTTTATTCCATCGTCATACACACCATACAGGGTTTAGTACAAGACCAAACAAAGTACTGTTACGGTGAAACGAGGATTACATCTCATCGGAGGCATTCCAAGCTACTATACATTATTTTTCTACATCTCCGGAAGGAGTACAAACTAGGTCATATCCCACGAGTCACGCAGGACGATAGACGACACAGCTAGTGAGAACTAGTGATACTACTACTAGCTCAGACTGATCCGTAGTAGTCCTCGTAGAAGTCACCTCCATAGCCCGGAAGTTCAACATGTTCATCCGGAAATAGACGATCTCGCGGAGCTTGTGGACCATAGGGGCTAGGATGAGGCCTTGGACCAACAAACGGTGGCCTGCGGGGACCGCGAGGTGGGGTGATGCCTCCTACATCACGCCAAACCATCACGTCTGGCAGAGCAGATCTCACAGGATAGAGATCGCGCATATCTGAATATCTAGCTTGCACCGCCAGTGCGAACCGAGTCAAAGTGGCCCAGTGGTCAGCACGGGTATTGAAGAGCTCTAACCTTAAGGCCCGATTTTCACGGTCCTTATCCTCGAGCATCTCAGCAGTGGTGCGAGTCCGTGAATCCTCCTGAGTGGAGTCAGCATAGATAGCCTGGAGATACCCTTGTGCTCCCGGAGGTGATCCTGGCATATACCGGAAGTCAGAGTCCCGAAATAAACCAGATCTGACTCGCATAATCGTCATCATAGAGTAGGCGGCATCCTGCACAGCCATCTCGATAGTAACCCCGAGTCCATAGGAGCAGTGAAGAGGCTCAGTGGATCCAGGATAAGATGGAAATATCCTGACAGTGCAGAGATACTGGCTTTGATTAAAATCTCGGAATTGCTCTTCGACCGTGTACTCAGGATACCAGCGGTATCCAGCCTCAGTCATTACCCTGACCAACTTAGCAGTATGCCCGGGTACATCTAGGCATAGAGTCAGGCGAACCACTTGATTGAGGTCGCGAGTGGCCATCTGAAAGCACAATTATAATGCAAAGGCATTAGAATTTCTAGCAAAATTTCGGCAGCATAACAGCTGTAAATGCTCAAAAAGGATTTTGAGACATTTGACAAGGATTTCGTACACACTCAACATCATCATATCAAGTTCTGAAACCATTCCAACAACATAATGTGGTAGTAGAACTGAGCTAGGCTGATAACCATCAAACTTATAAGGTACTACTGATTAGTAACACGTGATCCTGATAGAGAGAACAGATCCTAATTCCTTAACCCCCGGTGGAAGAATGGACTGACTCAGATCAGAAAGTCATAAGGTATAAGGAGTAAAAAGAGCCTTACGTTCCAACCCACAAACAATTCCCCTACATATAACTAAAGAATTTCTAGACTCAACATCGACCAGTTTGGCTTGGAGAACCTACAGGCAGTCCGGCTCTGATACCAACGCTGTCAGGACCCCGACTCGATGTCACATCGATCTAGCTGGTAACACCTCATATCACTTTGCGGCCTCACGCACGGTATCCCCACGGGTGTCGTCTTACCTTTTCCCGGGACCGTTTGCGCCTTTTGGCTCACGTATATGATAGTGTCGCTAGCATCCATATGATAAAGAGCCCGGGCTGACATGACTAGTCGTAAACCCAAAGTGGCACAGACTTACAGGGACAGGCATCCATGACCCAGCTTCGAACGTGTCGGTCATCAGCAAGTGGGTCCGGGCTGTAGCACTGGGCTAGCAGGGCTCCGGTAAACCGGGCTGTAGCGGGCTAACAGGACTCCGGTACTCAAAGCGTGACATTTCCCCGAAGGGACAGACACAGGAACGAAGAAGGACACATGCCGGCCAGCCTAAGTGTTCCAGAGCAGTTGCAAGCTACCATGGCTCAGCGGTAACACTAGGAGACATTTCCCGGTAAGAGAGGCTACTAAAGATAAACAACTAGATAGTCAGATCCCACACATACCAAGCATTTCAATCATACACACAATATGCTCGATATGTGCAAATACAACGAAGCATCACAACATGACTCTATGACACCAGTACTTTATTTAAGGCTCAGGGAGCCATACATAACATACACAAAGATACGGGTCTCGCGACCCAACATACAAGTCATACAGTCATACAAGCCAACAGCGGAAGTAACTTGTCTGAGTACAGACAACTAGTAAAATAAAAGAGGCTTGGAAAGCCTAGCTATACTACGTGGTCCTCCACAAGTTCAGGGTCACCACCTGGGTCTTTAGCCTACTCGTTGATGTCAACGTCTACATAGAACCCATCAGAAGGGGTTGCAGCGTCTTCTGTAAAAATGTAGATTATAGCAACATGAGTACAAAGGTACTCAGCAAGACTTACATCAGGTCCTACATACATGCATAGTATCAAGAAGGGTTGGTGGAGTTATTGCAGCAAGCCAGCTTTGACTCTTGGCTAGACTAACCTACGATACTCCAACTTGAAATAGTTTTGCGCACACGAGTCCACTATTCACCACTTCAATACACTACCGAGGATCCACCTCCGTCTTCCTACGGAAGAGCCATCCTCGGCACTCACACTTATCTTGAGGCTTTTAGTAGTTTCCATTTACTTGTCTATGAACTGTATAGGCAACCAAGTAGTCCTTTACCGCGGACGCGGCTATTCGAATAGATCATGTTAACCCTGCAGGGGTGTACTTCTTCATACACGCTCTCACCACTTACCGTCGCTTACACGACATGTACTCGGCAACCTTCAAGCGGAAGCCCAACGTGGGTGTCGGCCACGACCTACCTAATCACCTAAGCCTCCAGTCCAGGTTTATCGCCTATTCAGGTTCCATCCGCAGGGAGTCCGGCCGAAGTTTCCCATACGGCCCCGAACGATGTGAACAGGGTTCCCGAGATACCTAACGGGTACTCGGTACACCGTGCCACATACCTACCGCATCACAGCCCACCCCTACGGTCAGCGCTGTCCACGGCCTCCAGTAGGCTACAAACACCAGAAACTACTTGCAAGTCCTGGACGGAGAACTAGGGTGATTAAGAAGCCGAGAGGGTCCATTGGTTTCGGGCCCAATGCATGGTAGTAGCTGTATCTTAAATCACACATACAGATCTCAGTGCTTAAGGTCGGCTTCAATGAAACAACCCACCATGTACTCCTACATGGCCTCTCATCGATACCTTTACCAAATCGTGTTCACCACACCACTCTCATTTCCGACATAATCATTTCACTCTAGCCCATCACCCAGATGAACCAGACCTGACACGACTCTAAGCATAGCAGGCATAGCAAGGTAGGAACAACACATACATAGGGCTCAATCAACTCCTACACATGCTAGTGGGTTTCATCTAGTTACTGTGGCAATGACAGGTCATGCAGAGGAAATGGGTTCAACTACCGTAGCACACAGCATTTTGAATCGCGTTGTCTTAATGCAGTAAAAGAGAGCAGGAGCGAGGACATGGGATTGTATCGATATGATCAAATGGTTGGTTGCTTGCCTGATGGTTCGATGCACGGATACGATTCTTCGTTAGGGTAATCGCGGTACTCCTCGGGGACAGATCCTGTCGCAAAGGACATCGATACTCAAGCATCACCAAACAATGTGCAACAATATGATGCATGCATGAAACATGGCAATATGAGTGTGTTGGGCTAATGCAACTAAAACCAGAGGGGTTTGAACAAATTTGAATCAAAGATTCAAATTCCAAATTCAGATATGGCCTTTTAAAGTGCCTTTTCTTGTTCTGCTTAAAACATCAATTTAACTTGTTTGATCATGCATGAAAATAGTACAGATGGATAGATTGGATTTTTCTGATCATTTTTCATATATAATTTGTCCAATTTGGAGTTACAGAATAAAAGTTATGAATTTTTGAAGTTTAATTAATATTCTGGAATTTCCTGATTTAATTTAAATCCAGAAATTCAATTACTGCGTCAGCATGACGTCAGCATGACGTCAGTGGTCAACTGTGGCTGGCTGAGGTCAAACCTGACGTGTGGGGGCCACACGTCAGTGACAGGGGGGTTAAACAGGATTAAATTAATCCTAATTAGGGGTTAGTGGCGCTGGGGCCCACTGTCAGTGTTAGGGGGGGTTAACTAACAGTAGTTAGCGCTAACCTAACCACCTGGCCGACAGGGCCCACGCGTCAGTGACCCTGGGGGGTCAAACCCCAGGTCGGGCAAGTCAAACCCCACCGGCGACATGACGCCGGCGAGGTCCGAGACGGCGGCGAAAGTGCTTTTTGCCATTCCGGCAACCAAATGGACGGCGGAAGGCATCTACGTGTTGCTGAGGTTGAGCCGCGTCTATTGGTGGTGGTGGTTGCGCTCGGGGTGGCCGGAGTTAACGGCGGCGAGCTCGGCTGCGGCGGCCGGAGTTCGGGTGCGGTCGGGATCAGCGTTGCAGGGGGTTTGGGGAAGCGTTGGTGCGTGCTGCGTGCTCCTGGTGAGGCGGGGAGCACGATGGTGTGCTCGGTCGGGTGCTACGGCGACCGTGGCCACGACGGCGACATCGCCGGCGGCGTGGAGGTCTCGGCCGAGGTGGGGCTAGGGCCTAGAGGTCGAAAGAGACCAGGGGAGAAGGGGGAAATGATCCGGGGCTCACCGCGGAGCTGCAGGGATGGATAGCGGGCTCGGGGACGCGCTGGTGACGGTGAATTCGACGGCGACGACGGTCGGAGCCCGAAGAGGGGAACGGCGACGTGGCGGCGATGCAGGGCTTCCGGGGAGCTGTGAAGCGGTGGGGAGGAAGAGGGAGTCGAGGCGGAGCTCCTGAGCTAGTCGGGGGAGTGAGGGGTGGTCGAAGACGGTGGCTAAGGCGAACGGCGGCGACGGTGGTGTTCGGCCGGGAGAGAGAGAGAGAGCGAGCAGCACGGGGGAGAGTGAGAGAGAGCAGGGAGGAGGCGTGGCGTCGTGTAGGGACACCGAGACGAGGAGGGGAGGGCAGGCAGGCAGGGAGAGAGGT
Source organism: Triticum aestivum (assembly GCF_018294505.1). Taxonomy (NCBI): domain Eukaryota; kingdom Viridiplantae; phylum Streptophyta; class Magnoliopsida; order Poales; family Poaceae; genus Triticum; species Triticum aestivum. Next base: position 520,150,575 of record NC_057813.1, read on the forward strand.
GGCGTGGCGCGGTGGCCGTGCGCGCGCGCCGGCCACACGCCTGGCCGACTGGCGCCAGGAGGACGACGGCGGTGGTGGGCTGGGCTGGCTAGCTGGGCCGGCCAGCTGGCTGGGCCACACAGGTAAGTTTCCCCCTTTTTTTCTATTTCTGTTTTTTATTTAATATATCTGCAACTTTGTTGAATTAAATAAAATACCTAGGCAACTCCAAAAATCACCAAACTACTCCTGGTCCATAGTTGGATTATTTCCAACATGAAACATTTCAGTTTGGAGATATTTGAGCATTTAAATATTTTATATTATTTTAAATGCCCAAATTCAAATATTTATGATTTAAATCAAAAACCTTAGGATGGCCTAGGAAAATGTGCACCACTTTTGGCAGAGGTTCTGAACCAAGGCAAAAATGATGGGCATTTTAGAAGGGCATTTCAGGTTCATTGAAAAATTATTTTAGTAACCCTAGTTGGTTTCAGAGGGGACTGGGGGTTCTGTCATCCCCATTTCAAGTTTCTGATGAAAGAGTAAACATGATGCAACACTCTAATGCATGACTAGCTAGGGTGTGACAGGGGCGTGCCCTAGCGCGCGACGATGACCGTCACGCCGGATACACCATCAACAAATCTGGCCGGGCCGAACATAGCAACCCAGATCAATCCGACCTGCGTAGCCACATAGCCGGCACAGAGGCGCCGCACACCCCCTCTGCTTCACGGACGAAGTAATGGGCCATGAATTCCCAGAAGGGTTCAAACCCGTAAACATCAAATCATACGATGGCACAACAGACCCCGCAGTATGATTGAAGATTTCCTTCTCCACATTCACATGGCCCGCGGAGATGATCTACACGCCATCAAGTACCTCCCCCTTAAGCTCAAAGGACCAGCCCGGCACTGGTTAAATAACCTGGAAGATGCATTCCTCGACAACTTCCAGGGCACATATGTGCGACAACCAGATGCTGATGACCTCAGCCACATTACTCAACAGCCCGGAGAGTCAGCCCAGAAATTCTAGACTCGGTTCCTCACTAAAAAGAACCAAATAGTCGATTGTCCGGACGCCGAAGCCCTGGTGGCTTTTAAGCATAATATCCGTGATGAGTGGCTCGCTCGACACCTCGGCCAGGAAAAACCCAAGTCTGTGGCAGCTCTCACAACCCTAATGACCCGTTTTTGTGTGGGTGAGGATAGCTGGTTGGCTCGTAGCGGCACTACGCCACATTCCGGCACTTCGGATGGCCGCGATGCTAACGGCAAGCCACGACTCAATAGACATAAGAGACGGAACAACGGCGACAGCACGGAAGACACGGCAGTCAACGCCGGATTCAGCGGACCTAAATCCGGACAGCGGAAAAAGCCGTTCAAAAGAAATAATCAGGGACTGTCCAGTCTAGACCGCATACTAGAGCGGTCATGCCAAATTCATGGCACACCGGACAAACCAGCCAACCACACCAATAGAGACTGTTGGGTGTTCAAACAGGCCGGCAAGATAAATGCTGAAAACAAGGACAAGGGGCTGCACAGCGACGATGACGATGAGCCCCGGCGTCCGAATACGGGGAGGGGGGGGGGTAGAAGAAATTTCCCCCCAGGTGAAAAGGGTCAATATGATCTACGCCACCCACATCCCCAAGAGGGAACAGAAGCGGACACTACGGGACGTCTATGCGATGGAGCCAGTCGCCCCCAAGTTCAACCCATGGTCAGCTTGTCCGATCAACTTTGACCGTAGGGATCACCCTACCAGCATCCGTCACGGCGGCTCGGCCGCATTGATCTTAGACCCAACCATCAATGGATTCCACCTCATGCGTGTCCTTATGGACGGCGGTAGCAGCCTGAACCTGCTTTATCATGACACAGTGCGCAAGATGGGCATTAATCCTTCAAGGATCAAGCCCACCAAAACCACCTTTAAAGGTGTTATTCCTCGAGTAGAGTCCCGCTGCACGGGTTCTATAACATTGGAAGTGGTCTTCGGATCCCCAGACAACTTTAGGAGAGAAGTGCTGATCTTCAACATCGTCCCTTTCCGCAGTGGCTACCACGCACTGCTCGGACGAACTGCATTTGCAAGATTCAATGCGGTTCCACATTATGCATATCTCAAGCTCAAGATGTCGGGACCACGCGGGGTCATCACTGTTAACGGAAATACGGACCGCTCCCTTCGAACAGAAGAGCATACGGCAGCCCTCGCGGCAGAATTACAATGCGGCCTCCTCCGAGAAACGAATCCGGCGACGACTTTGAGCACTGTCAAACGAGTCCGGAGCACCCCGCAGCAGGATCAACACGAATGTCAAGATCGTGATTAGCAGTCCGGCCTCCGCTTAAGCCCCTCCAAAGCAGCATTCATGTCATGCGTACAGAATTACACACTAAAGATACCTTGGGTATAGGCGGAGGCGTATAATTGACTCGGTCGATAATGTGGGTAACCGCGAAAAACCTTCATACTCTTTCCCTTTTACCTTTCAGGACACCGCGTTAGTGCAGCATCCTCAGAAGAGCCGAATTGCCGGACTCATATGGAAGAAACACCCACGGAGGCAACAGACGTTGTGCGCAGAAGGAAATACCCAGGTGGAATCTATTTACAATCGTTATACCTGGTTCATCTATCTGCACACGGCTTGCCCTTGGATAGGACATGTCAAATAGTCCTATTTTTATCTCTGCCTAAATGCATCCATTATAAACATACGCTTAAACGTATTTTTCGTCAAATGGAGATAATATATAACCGTCAGCTTATTATCCTTATTTGAGTATTTTTCTCTCATAAATGTTTATTTGGTATTGCATCCGTACACCTTGGTACGGGCAGTTTGCCAGGGGCTTCTTACAACACCCCGCATTGTGGCAACTAAAAGTCTGAACACTTTCAATAGTGCGGCATGTGGGTTGTAGCACTATATGAATCAGCTCCGAATCATGTCTTGGGTCTACAGTTGGGATATCCCGGCTCCCTTGTTTTGGTGCCTTACGTTCCGTTATATCGGCAAAGGTAGCGCAGGGAGAACTACTGCAATTGTGTCCCGGTTCTTCCAGACGAGCACCTCAGTAGAGAAAGCCGAAAACTGACCGGCATGATGTGGCGAGAGCTGGTCGCTGTTCGAGAGGTAATAAAATCCTTAAAGATTTTGCGCTTTAGGCGATAAATTGGCTTTGTCCGATCAAGGCGTGTATAGTGCCCCAATTCGGCCTTCCGGATTCTAGGGGCTTCGCCAAAATTTAAAATTGTAGACTTCTATGGCTAAGTGAAAGTTATAAAGCAGCATAGTCCGATTGCCTCGTTCGTTGCGCTGGACACCTCCTTAAGGGACCAAACATTTGGGTAAAGAGTGTCCGGGTTTTCCACGAACACCCCAGTGCTAGTCATGCGGGGGCGGAAGCCGACGACTGGCCTACTTTCAGGCTTTTATAAACAGCCGGACAGAAGGTAATATTTTAAATAACAAAAGCGCTACATAGCGCAAGTAACTTCGTCCTTAAAATACAATCATGACAGAAGCGAATTCATTCAAAAATGGTGTCCTTGGTACATTCGTCAGCCACAAGGCAAGCACCCTTCATAACACCTTCATAGTACAGCTCGGGGTCGCGATGCGCCTTGCCCTCCGGCGGTCCGTCCTTAACCAGCTTCTCCGCATCCATCTTGCCCCTATGCACTTTGACGCGGGCAACGGCCCGGAGGGCACCCTCGATGCACACGGATTGCTTGATCACCTCAAGCCGCGGGCAGGCATCCATCATCTACTTGATCAGGCTGAAGTAGCTACTGGCCATCAGCTCACCAAGCCACATCCGGACTATGAACCCCTTCATAGCCAGTTCGGCTGCCCTGTGGAGTTCGACCAACTGCTTCAGTTGGTCACTCATAGGCATCGGGTGTTCAGCCCCAGCATACTGGGACCGGAACAGCTTTTTCGTTGAGTTCCCCTCCTGGGCACGGTAGAACTCCTCGGCGTCTAATATGCTGCGTGGCAGATCTGCGAATGCCCCTGGAGAGCTCCGAATTCGAGTAAGAGAAAGAAATGCCTCCTCCACATGTTTGCTTAGCATAAAGAACTTCTTACCCACTGCTATATTCTTGGCCTCCTGGATCTCCTGCTGTGCTTTCTCGGCTTCAGCCTTGGCGTCTTTTAAGCTCATAAGGGCCTTTGCAAGCTCAGCCTCTTTCGCCTTCAGATCATGCTCCACGGACTCGCGTTTCTTGCCGAGGTCTTGGAGCTCCTGCTATACCTCACCTACCCTAGCACTTTGCTTTTCGCGCTCCCTACACTCCATGGCCGCCTTGTTTTTAGCCTCGGACAGCACCTTCTTCAGGGCCGCCACTTCAGCAGGGGCCCCTGTTACACGGTCACGGCACCTAGTTGTTAGACCCACCAATTCTGCCTACCCTTAAATATATCAGAACGGGAATTATGTACCCTTGTTCTCTTCAAGATGGCTCTTCGTGAGGTCGAGCTCTCCCTGCGCCTGTTCTAGGTCCCGCTTCAGATCGGCAACCTCGGCAGTACGGGCAGCAGCAGCAAGCAGCACAGCCTGCTTATTCAAAATAATACTTATGATTAGACTCCTGCGGATTTTAATTGACCCTCTGCTCGGCTTTTCTTTCCGAACGCCAAACAGAGTATGAGGGGCTACTACCTATCGGGTGGTAATTTTGCACATATTTATTACTTACCTCGAAGCCTGTTAGGAGGCTGGTGCAAGCTTCGGTTAGTCCGCTCTTGGCAGACGAAACCTTCCGAATCACCGTACTCATAAGAGTATGGTGCCCTTCGTCAAGGGAAGCGTCGCAAAGCGCTTCCAGCAGACCGTCTGGCACCTCATGTGCAACAGAAGTCCGCAACACACACGGCTCAACCTCCTCAGCGAGGGGTCGCCTGCCTGAGTCCGGAACCATCGAAGGTTCCGGAATTGTGTTCGGCTGAGAGCCCGGCTGGCCGTGGCTCTCATCGACACGATCCGCGGGGATCTTGAGCCCCGCGTGTCCGACGACTGGGACCCTGCCTCAAGGCATCTCCAAAGTCAGTTCCCCCTGCTTCGGGAGCCTTTGGGACAACACCTCCGTGTCGTCCGTGGGTTGAGGCGTGGTGGCCATCGGAAGCGAATTCATCTCCGAATTGCTCAAGGACCCGGAGGAGGATACCTCGGGATGATCCCTAGCCGGACTGCACGTATGTTCGGCATTATAAATACAAAAGCTGTGAAGTGAAGTTACGATAGAGTGCAGACACTTATGATCGCGCTAGGGGCTTTCCCCTGGGCAGCCACCCCTCCTCGCTGAGAGCGGCCGTGGCGGAGTAGTCCGGAAGGGGCCCCTTCCCCCTCTTGGACGCCCTGGCCTCCCCTCCTGGGGCGGCTTTTCTCTTCTTCTCCCCCTGATGGGGGAAGGTAGGATCTCTTTCTGATTCCCCCCGCCTCGCGGGAGGAATCCCACTCATCGTCATCGGACGACAAAGGAATGATGGCCCTGCGTCGAGGACCTTTTGCGGCCCCCATGTCCGCCTCCCCAGACCCCTCATCCTTTCCGGATGGGGCGTCTTCTTCTTCTTCCTCCTCCCCTTCGTGGGAGCAGTCCGCCTCGTCGTCTTCGGACGAGGCTTCCGGCACGACCTTACGCCAGAGACCCTTTCGAATCCCCGGGGCCTTCTTCTCGGCCTTCTTCTTTGGCACCTTGTACGGTGCCGGGACCAGCATCTCCGTCAGGAGAACATCTGCTGGGTCTTCCGGCAGCGGAGTCGGGCAGCAAACCTGCTCCGCTGTCTCCATGTAATCCTGAAATAAATATACATAACTACTTAAGGCACTCCCGTGAATATATCAGGAAGAACTATGTCCAATGTCGGTCTAAGAACTCACCGGACTAGGAGCCCGCACGGCGTGAAGCCCGCGGTCCTCAGATGTCGGAGAAGGCACTTCGGAGGCCTTGAACAGCTCCTTCCATGCACCTTTATGCATCAATTCGTAGAGCCTCTGGAGCGTCCCATGCTCGATGGGATCGAACTCCCATAGATTGACTGCCCGCCTCTCGCAGGGCAAGATTCGGCGAATGAGCATGACCTGGACCACGTTGACAAGCTTGATGTTCTTGTCCTTCATGCTTTTGACGCATGTTTGGAGTCTGGCCAGCTCTGTGGAATCGCCCCAGGACAGGCCCTTCCTCTCCCAGGAGGTAAGCTGCATGGGGGCTCCGGATCGGAACTCGGGGGCCGTCGGCCAGTTGGCACCACGCGGCTCGGTGATGTAGAACCACCCCGATTGCCATCCTTTTACAGTCTCCGCAAAGGAGCCTTCAAGCCATGTGACGTTGGGCATATGGCCCACCATGGCCCCTCCGCACTCCGCCTGTTGGCCTGTTACCACCTTCGGCTTCACGCAGAAGGTTTGCAGCCATAGGCCGAAGTGAGGCCAGATGCGGAGGAAAGCCTCGCACACGACGATGAACGCCGAGATGTTGAGGACGAAATTTGGGGCTAGATCGTGAAAATCCAGCCCGTAGTAGAACATAAGCCCGCGGACGAAGGGATGGAGTGGAAATCCCAGTCCATGGACAAAGGGGGCGATGAATACGACCCTCTCGTGGGGTCCTGGGGTCGGAATGACCTGCCCAACGTCTGGTAGACGGTGTGCTATGTCCGCGGCCAAGTATCCGGCCGCCCGAAGATTGGCGATGTGCTTCTCCTAAACGGTAGAAGCCACCCACTTGCCTCCAGCTCCGGACATGTTGAGCTGTGCGGGGAAGACTTGGGCTTGGGCGCTGGAGCTCGAGGGGGCAAGAGTGGCGAAGGAGGAGGAAGGCGTGGGTGAAAATGGGGGAAATCTTATCCCTTTATAGAGGCGCCGGGAGCGGTGCGCCTCCCCACTTGCCCATTGGGAATCGCTTGTTTCCCAAGCACCACGGTTAATGGCACGGTCAGATTACCCCTGCCCGTATTGATGAGAATCCCATAATAAGGGGACACGATCTCTGCTTTGACAAGACGTGTCACAGAAACCGCCTCGTGATATGCGTTGTAGCTGGTTGTGTGGAAACGGTTCGAATAATGAATCCCATCATAATAACGTGTCACGTCATCAGAAAAAGTTGTCAGCAGATTGCATTTGGGAAATGTCATTCTCTCTATGGTGGTATGCAAAGATCATTTCTTAGATCCGGAAACGATTTGAGTGTTTGATAATCACTTTGGAGTATTCAGAGGAGGAACCCGCCTTGCAATTCCGAAGACAATACTGCGCGCCGGACTCGTCGTCATTGAAGCCTAGTTCAGGGGCTACTGAGGGAGTCCTAGATTAGGGGGTATCCGGACAGTCGGACTGTGTACAACATCCGGACTATTGAAGCATGAAGATACAAGACTCAAGACTTCAGCCTGTGTCCGGATGGGACTTTCCTTGGCGTGGAAGGCAAGCTTGGCGATCCAGATATTATACTTCCTTCCTTGTAACCGACTCCATGTAGACCCTAGCCCTCTCCGGTGTCTATATAAACCGGAGAGGTTGGTCCTTAGAAGGCCTATCACAATTACATTCATACCATCATAGGCTAGCTCCTAGGGTTTAGCCTCTACGATCTCGTGGTAGATCTACTCTTGTACTACCCATATCATCAATATTAATCAAGCAGGAAGTAGGGTTTTACCTCCATCGAGAGGGCCCGAACCTGGGTAAACACCCGTGTCCCTTACCTCTTGTTACCATCAGCCTTGACGCACAGATCGGGACCCCCTGCCCGAGATCCGCCGGTTTTGACACCGACACCCGCCACCTCCTCTTCATTCGGGGAGAGAGCCATCAGAACAAACCTACACTTCCAACTTGCATTTTCTAAGAGAGAACCACCTACACTTGTGTTGAGGCCAAGATATTCTATTCCTATCATGTGAATCTTGATCTCTAGCCTTCCCCAAGTTGCTTTCCACTCAAATCTTCTTTCCACCAAATCCAAATCCCGTGAGAGAGAGTTGAGTGTTCGGGAGACTATCATTTGAAGCACAAGAGCAAGGAGTTCATCATCAACACACCATTTGTTACTTCTTGGAGAGTGGTGTCTCCTAGATTGGCTAGGTGTCACTTGGGAGACACCGACAAGATTGCGGAGTTGAACCAAGGAGTTTGTAAGGGAAAGGAGATCGCCTACTTCGTGAATATCTACCGCTAGTGAGGCAAGTCCTTCGTGGGCGACAGCCATACTGGGATAGACAAGGTTGGTTCTTCGTGGACCCACCGTGGGTGGAGCCCTCCGTGGACTAGCGCAACCGTTGCCCTTCGTGGGTTGAAGTCTCCATCAACGTGGATGTATGATAGCACCACCTATCTGAACCACGACAAAAACATTCGTGTCTCCAATTGCGTTTGAATTCTCCAAACCCATCCCTTTACATTCTTGCAAGTTGCATGCTTTACTTTCCGCTGCTCAAATACTCTTTGCATGCTTGCTTGAATTGTGTTAAGATTGCTTGACTTGTGCTAAGTTAGCTAAAATCTGCTAAAGACTAAAATTGGGACAAGGATAAGTTTTTATTTGGTCAAGTAGTCTAATCACCCCCCCTCCTCTAGACATACTTTCGATCCTACAAGAACCCTTCGAAGACTAAGTCTCCTCGAATATCAGCAATGTAGTTCAAGCTTCCAAACCTGATCTGCTGACCAGGGGTATAGCTATCGATCTGCTTGATGTGACCAGTTGAATTGGCACACTGAGCGAAGCCGCCAAACACAAAGAGTTGACCATGGAGAAAAATCTCCCTGCAAACAGCATCGTCGCTGCTGACAAGGTGAGCCATCGATCCTTCTATCGACGACACAACAGAACTCTCAATGAAAGCACCAATGTCGATGTAAAAAACGGCAGACAATACAAAAAAAAGACACATCCGTGACATTTTGGGCCAAACGAAATTTTTTTCCATCATACATATGACACTTCTATGACGATAATTGTGACAAAACCCGGTATCATCATAGATTTGGTGGGCTCCTACTTCTATCACAAAAAATCATGACAGAAAATGCGCTTTTCGTCCTAGGTGGGCCGGAGACGCAGCTGCATGACATTCTTTGGGCCGTCCATGATGGAAAAAAACGCGGTAGAAGCAAGGGGGAGGAAAATTTCGGGGAGTTGCCGGTTACGGTGGGAGGTCGGGGGCCGAGCGATGCGCGTTTCTCTCGTACACGTACGCGCGTCTATGCGAGGCGTTGGCTCTAACTGAATCCGAGCGAGGTGTTGGGCTCTAACAGAACCCGAGCGATTGCACTGCAGGCTACGCGTTACTGAACCCGAGTGATCGATCGATGGCTGTTAACTAAACCCGATCGAGCGATTCCTTCGGTACTGCTGCTAACTGAAGCCGATCGATTGGATGAACAGTGAGGTTGCGGGGGGTTTGGATGAACAGTGAGCGGTGGCGTTGCCTCTGGATGAACAGGACCCTCTGGTGTGGAGGGTTGGGTGAACAGTAGACAGTGGAGGGGTGGCCGTGGAGGGGTGGTTGAACAGGACCCCGTGGTGTGGAGGGCTGGATGACCAGTAAACGGTGGAGGGCTGGATGAACAGTAGACGGTGGAGGGGTGGTTGAACAAGCCGGTGGAGTAGCGCACGGTCGAGGCTGGATGAACAAGAGCCCATGGAGGCTGGAGGAGGTCGACGGTAGCCCGTGGAGGCTGGAGGAGGTCAACGGTGGAGATGAACAGTATCCCGTGGAGTCCCATTTTGCGGTATGCCACACCCCTCCCGATGAACATGACCCCCCCTTCGACCATAGCGCTCCAACACAAGTCCGTTTAGTCTATTTTGCGGTACGCCACACCCCTCCCGATCAACAGGACCCACGTTTCCTCTGTTGTGCGGTACGCCAGGCCTCGTTTCCATCGCTTGTTCCGTCCAAGCCCTCCTGATGAACACGACCACGCATTCCGTTCTGACCCAGCCGGTTGGCTCCCCATGAACACGACGACGACGTTGTTTCTCCGTTCCGACCCACCATGTACGTATGCGCGAGTAGGCGTTCTAGACCCTGCCCGTATGTATGTACGTGGTCGTATTTTCTTTCTTGCACCCTCGCCGTTGTACGTACGTGTACATGCTACAAGTGCGCCTCTACTACGACACGTGCGTGCCTCTACATCGACCAGTATGTACGTACACGTTCGCGACCAGTATGACAATGGTACGTACGCTTTGACCAGGTGGGTCCCGACTGTCAGGCACTTCCTTGCCTGCGAAGATGTAGTTGGTGGGTCCTAGTAGTCAGGGGGGCGAATCGTTTTTTTTTGCCCGGACGCACTTCTTTGCATGGGAATATGTAGCTGGTGGGTCCCAGCAGTCAGGGGGGCGAATCATTTTTTTTGCCTGGACGCACTTCCTTGCATGCAAAGGTGTAGCTGGTGGGTCCCAGCAGTCAGGAGGGAAACGTTTTTTCGCGAAATACGGTGGCCCGTCCGGTGGGTCCCTGCTGTCAGGTGCAGGAATCATTATTTTCCGTGTAATAAGGAGGCACTTCCTTGCTGCGGCCGTGGACCGAGCTGTCAGTCTCTCCATGTACAGTCCACGTCCGATGGAAGTCGTTCCTTGACCACGTTGACCACGCTGCGCTGAGAGCACCAGGGCGGTGGACGACAGCGAGGCCTAGTAAGGGGATGACGCAGAGCCGGGGAAGATGCGGCAGTGGATGCCCACGCGGAGAGGAGTATGAGTATTCACTCATTCGGCTGCGGTGTGAGGCTGCCGTCGCTGCAGGGCCTGGTCAGCGGTGGGAATAGTAGGGGGCGGTGAGGCCTCCGCGGCACCACAACCGGCCACGGGAGGCAGGAGCAGGAGGCACAACCGGCGCTGCTTTGGGCGGCACGAGCAAGAAGACCAGAGGTTGAAGAAGCACTACGGCCGTTGGATGGACATCGTACGGTCACTGGAGCTAGAATCGTTCATATGGACTAAGTTGACAAAGCCCTCCGTCCCCGTCAACTTAGTAGGGCCACAAGTCAGCCTCCCACCAAGGTGGGTCCCAGCTAGCAGGGGGAGTATTCATTTTTTTGTGCATAATAAAGAGGCACTTCCGGTGGGTCCGAGCTGATAGCAGGGGGGGGACGTTTTTTTTGCAAATACGATGGCCCGTCCGGTGGGTCCCAGGAGTCAGGGGGGAATGTTTTTTTCGTGAAATAAGGTGGCCCCTCTGGTGGGTCCCTGCTATCAGGTGCAGGAATAATTATTTTGCGCGTAATAAGGAGGCACTTCCTTCCGGCCACCGTGGACCCAGCTGTCAGCCTCTCCACGTACAGTACTCTTCCGATGGAAGTCGGTCGTTCACCACGTTGAGCACACTGCACCGAGAGCACCAGGGTGGTGGACGACGGTGATGCCTAGGAAGGGGACGACGCGTAGCCGGGGAAGACGCAGCAGTGGAAGCCCGCGCGGAGAGGAGTACGAGGGTTCACTGGTTCGGCTGCGGTGTGAGGCTGTCGTTGCCGCAGAATAACAGGGGGTGTGGGTGAGTGGAGGGATGGCCCGGCCAGCAGTGGGAGTAGTATGGGGGCGGTGAGGCCTCCGCAGTAGCACAGCCGGCCACGAGAGGCAGGAGCAGGCGGCACAACCGGCGCTGCTTTGGGCGGTTGGACCAAGAAGACCAGATGTTGAAGAAGCACTACGGCCGTTCGATGGAAATCGTACGGTCACTGAATCTAGAATTGTTTATATTGACTAAGTTGACAAAGCCCTTGGTACGCTCCAACTTAGTAAGCCCACAGGTCAGCCTCCAAAATGGTGCACCCCAGATGTCAGGGGGAGGAATCATTTTTTGGGCGGCCAAAGCTAAGAATATCCGAGATTGAAGAAGAAGCACGACATCCATTGGATAGACATCCAACGGCCACTGCTGCTAGAACCGTGTGTTGACTATAATAAGTTGACAAAGCCTTGCATACGCGTCAATAAATTTTTTTAGGGGACGCATCACTTAGTAGGCCCATAAGTGTGTGGTAGAGAACTTATAGCCCATTTGCGTTTTGTAAGAATGTACATCCCATTTTTGAATTCTAATGGAATTTACAACACCCCATTTACAGTTTGTTAAAAGTACATCCCATTTTCTAGCTAGGACAACGATTAATAATTTCAACCAACCGTTGAAGACAAAATTCAATAAACTTTCCCACATTTTGATGGGATCTGAAATATTTTTATCCCAAAATTTCTATTCAGATTAAATATAAATTTGTATTATGTAAAAATCCAACGAAACATTGCGCGCGCAACAATGAAAATTTAAAATTTTCAAAATCCATAAATAATATTTTATAAACTAATTTCGTGTTTGGTGCATTTTTTATAGTTACTACCCAGTTTTTATAATTACATCCCATTTATTATTTTTTAAAGCCTGTTTTCCTGTTAAGCCTAATGCATCCCTCCTTGGAAAGATTGCAGCCCAGCGGGGCGGAGAATAACAAGTTGACCTTGCCTGGGTATTCCTCAAAAAGACGTATAGCTGGGCTAGCCATTTTCATCTTGAAAAAAATTAGTATCTGGTCTGGATACCTGGCCTGGGCTAGATGGGTCACATCCTGCCCAGTTAATACCCTGCTCTCCTCTCAGCAACAACAAAATCATCGCCAAGAAAAACTCTGCAGTGCTCACGCCTCAAAAACACAAATACTGCTAGAGCTGCTTGGTCCCAGCTGTCGGCCGCACCTTGTGCAATTCTCTCGTTTATATTGACTACATAGGTTGACAATGGTGTGGGACCGTGATGTCAAGAAACCAGGAGAAAGCAAAAAAATATAGTTGTACATAATAAGGAGGCACTTGTGTACGTTCGGCTATGGCCCTAGTGGGTCCCTAGTGTCATCCAATCAAAATAAAGTCATCTCCTGAATCCTCATGTTCGTTGACTATGTTAACAATGCTCGATGCCACGACGAGCGCAACAACTCGAAGGACAACGGAGAGGGCCTTGCGGGCCCTACGGAGGTCTGATACAGCGCCCGCTGCTCATTCAGGAAGCCAGGATCATCGGACACCTATGAGCACCTTCGAGAAACTGAGACGGCATGAAACGGTAAGGCCGCGTTTGGGAGCTCTGGTTTATTTCAAACCTATATTAACATACAAGTGTAATTTACTCGTCATCGGAAACAATGCGTAAAATACAAGCGTAATGAAACCGAGGGCCCAAGGTCTGTAAGTAAAACCGGCGGGTTACACGTGTAATTTGAGAGACCAGTGTATATTTTACGAGCACTGCTATATGGACGACATTACCAGATGATACATGCACGACGTGCGTATCATGCCATCCATGGGCAAGGCTGAAACAACATCTAATGGCTGGATTAGCAATCGTCCGAGTGCCGTTCAGCGTTTTTATCGTGTGTGAAGTACTTCTGATATTTTACTAGTCAAAATCGACCAACCAAGCGCCTTCGCCGAGACCATCTGCTTTAATTTACAAGCGTCAGTTTTGCAAGTGGTTTTGGTTGGAAAACGACGATCCAATCACGACCTAATATCATGAGTTGGTCGGAATATCATATGGTTTCACGTCTAACCTACCCGACATGTCGTATAGGCTATGAATGAAACATCAGACAATGAACTTCTTACGCATGGAAACGACAGAAGAGGATGATCTTCTTAACAAGCAAATCAATGGCATTAGATCGACATGCAAAATAATACGAAGCATTATTCTCAGGAGGCACGATGAACAGCTCGTGATGCCGCATGCCACAACATTCCAAGATCAACTTTGCAATCAAACACAAGGCCTGACATTACATAGACAATATTCAGAACAAACTCTTAACATAGGAATATCTCAGCAGAGTAACTATTTACTTCTAAACTGAACACAGGAATAGGAAAAAACACTCGACGCTGCTCACAGCAAGGGCGTCCCAGTCAAAAATATCAAATGCATGTCTTCTGGCTAACATCAATGAGCAAATTTTGACAAGGTTTTCCATTTCCAATATATTAAACTAACGTCTTCTTGCTAACATCAATGATTAAACTATGACAAGCTTTTCCCATTCAAAATATGTAATGCCTATGATCGTGTCCTATCGTAGCTTCTTGTACTTGTTTGGGCACTTTTTGCCCAGGGCACTCCACGTGTTGTTAAATTGCCAATGGTCTCTGCAGACTAGTCATGTCACCGGTGTCTAATAGTACTCTGTAAAGCTTCTCGGTCATTCGTTCTGTAATGTACCGCAAACAGTGACTGCTTCTTTCTGCAAAGTGGAACGACCAACTGGACCCAGTAACGTAGCAGTTTGCCTTGGACATATTGGCTCCTTTTGTGCAGTTCAACTAAAATCGAAGTCGGAAGAAAACCGAGCTTTAATTTTGATATCCCTGTAAGCAACAATAGGTATAAGGGAAACAATTACTGAGAAATAATGGTTGATGACTTGTATTAATGGGAAACAAAGCGGGAGAGTAGCAATTATGCATCAGTGTGATTCATTCATATTGACTGAGACATTATCTTAACAATGCCTTGTTTCAACATGTATAAAGAATGACAAAGTAGAAAAGTACCATTCGTAAAACAATGCAACTGATTCATTTTTAGAGAGACATTATCTTAGCAATACCTTGGTTAAACATGTAGAAAGAACTACAAAGCAGGATAGTACCATTCCTAACAAGTGTTGCAGTTTTGAACTAAGATTCAGTAGTTAATTAATTCTGGGAGTGGCATTGCTTAATTTTACCAGCGGCATTAGATTAACGAAAAGCATAAACGATTCCAGGGGAGAGTGGGCGCAACAACAATATGTGCTTCCATCTACTTATAAAGGGGGTCATGCAGAGTTTGTTGTAACAGAGCAACAAGCATCATGTCTGGGTTGGTCCCATTTTTGTTCACTACTTAATGGGAAAAGACAACAATACAATAGCTTCAATTCAAAATTTATTTAAAACAGTACCAATACAAGTAGCACAACATCTCAAAGCACACTGCACAATCATGTGGATGAAGGCCTGTACTGATCTTTCATGAGAACACCAGGATAAAATACGAATGTGCCAACACGAATAGGAAATCCAATCAGTTTTCTATAGTTGCACTGAAATCAAGCAAAGTGCTTGGCATAGCGAAGCAAAATGTCGCAATAGAAACAAGTTGAATAGATATCCCTGTTTAAACAGAGGCAAAAAAGGAATCAATTACTAGCTAATAAAGAATGATGAAACATGCGGCCACAAAAATGGTAATCCCACCAATCCCTAACAAGTGTTGCAGTTTTGAAATAAGATTCAGTAGTTAATTCTGAGTGTGGCATCAATTACTGGCTTATAAAGGGGGTGATGCTGAATTTGTTGTAACAAAGCAACAAGCATCATGTCTGGGTTGGTCCCATTTTTGTTCACTACTTAATGGGAAAAGACAGCAATACAATAGCTTCAATTCAACCTTTATTTAAAACAGTACAAAAACAAGTAGCACATCTCAAAGCACACTGCACATCAAGTGGTTGAGACCAAGATTTGAAACAACTCACCATGAAGACTGGAAATAAATCTCGATCTCCTTTTGTGCAGATCCACCAAAATTAAGCAAAGTCACTGGTGTGGCATTCAAGTTGAACTGCCAAAAACACTCTTAAAACATAAGTGTTTTGAGTAGCGAAGCAAAATGTCGCAATAGCAACAAGTTGAATCGATACCCCTGTTTTAACAGAGGCAAAAAAGGAAACAATTACTTGCCGATAAAGGAGGATGAAACAAACGGTGACAGAAACAAGCATCTAACTTATCTTGGATGGAAAACAAAGTAGGATAGTAGCATTTCTAAAACGGTTGCATTGATTCATATTAACAGAGACATTCTCTTGAAACAACATTCGTTAAAAAATGTAATTTACTTTTAACAGTGGCATTGCTTCAATTTTCCGGCGGCATTCTTAGATTAACAACAGCAAAATAGCTGTATGGGACATGCTAGCACCATGTTCGTCCACACATATAAATGGGTGATGCAGAGTATGTAGCCAAGCAGCATATCTGTGTTGGTCCCATATATGTTCTCTTTGAACTTTTTTCCTATGTGAGGGCAGCAAATCTAGTCCTGCACAAACTACCCGACCCCCCCAGTTTCCTTCCCTTTTCAACAAAGAGATCGGTTCCTTACAGATGTGTGTACTGGGTTACCCCCTTTTTCCCTTTTCGACGAACAAAGCGGCTGGATAGCCAGTCTATACTACTTTTCCTCCCTCCTTTCCTCATTGAACCACGTCCTCGATTCATGCTCCACCCCACTGCACCTTTCTTTCGGCTTTGAACCAAGACGTAGATTCGACTACAAATCGAAAAAGATCCACATGCAGCTACAACAATGATGGTTTCAAAGAAACTTATACCTTAGGGTCGTCGGGATGTGGCAAGGCGTGCGACGGGAGGCCGGCTCTGCCCACACTATGTACGACAGCAAGGAAGAAGGGGTCGGTGGCCCTCCCGCACAGGCGCTGGGTGAAAGAGAACAGCGCAGCCGGTGATACGTCTCCAACGTATCTATAATTTTTTTATTGTTCCATGCTATTATATTACCCCTTTTGGATGTTTATGGGCTTTATTTTACATATTTATATCATTTTTGGGACTAACCTACTAACCGGAGGCCCAGCCCATATTGCTATTTTATTGCCTGTTTCAGTATTTCGAAGAAAAGGAATATCAAACGGAGTCCAAACGGAATGAAACCTTCGGCAGCGTGATTTTTTGGAAGAATATGATCCTGGAGACTTGGAGTCCACGTCAGAAGATCCTCGAGGAGGCCACAAGATAGGAGGCCGTGCCCCCCTTACAGGGTGGTGGCCCCCTGTCTCGTGGGCCCCTCGAGCACCTCCCGACCGACTTTTTCACCTATATAAGCCTATGTACCCTAAAACCATCAGAAATCAATATAGATCGGGAGTTCCGCCGCCGCAAGCCTCTGTAGCCACCAAAAACCTCTCGGGAGCCCGTTCCGGCACCGTGCTAGAGGGCGAATCCATCACCGGTGGCCATCTTCATCATCCCGGCGCTATCCATGGCGAGGAGGGAGTAGTTCACCCTCGGGGCTGAGGGTATGTACCAGTAGCTATGTGTTTGATCTCTCTCTCTCGTGTTCTATCTCGTGTTCCCTCTATGGCACGATCTTGATGTATCCCGAGCTGTGCTATTGTAGTTGGATCTTATGATGTTTCTCCCCCTCTACTCTCTTGTGATGAATTGAGTTTCCCCTTTGAAGTTATCTTATCGGATTGAGTCTTTTATGAGAACACTTGATGTATGTCTTGCCGTGTTTTTCTGTGGTGACAATGGGATATCATGTGCTACTTGACGTATGTTTTGGTGACCAACTTGGGGGTTCCGCCCATGAACCTATGCATAGGGGTTGGGACACGTTCTTGACTCTCTGGTAGAAACTTTGGGGCACTCTTTGAAGTACTTTGTGTTGGTTGGATGAATCTGAGATTGTGTGATGCATATCATATAATCATGCCCACCAATACAAGAAATATGTCAACTATTGACCTTCTGTCAGTGACCCTGGAAGAATTGGTCATAGATCTATGACCATTTGAGACCAATTGGTCAAAAACTGTTCGGGGGGCTCCAAATCCTAAACCATTGCGACCATTTTGGTCAGAAAGGTCATAATTTCCTGACACGAAATGGTCACAAAGCAAACAGTGCAGGTCCGCTGCCTTATTTCTAGTTGTTAACGACCAATATAGATGGTCATAGCCTTGTAGATTGTGGTGGGTTGTGATGACTAGGCACCATCTCATCAGTTTTGCCTATGTGTCATGTCCATGTGTCAATTTTTGCCCTAGGTTGTGAAGCAACCTATATTTCTGTTATTCCAAAAATTCCCAAAAAATTCTCATAAATTGTTTGGATCATATCTTCATCAAATATGTCAAAAACCTTCCTTGCCTAGTTCAAAAATAACTCAACAATATTCATTTTCCTATCCTGTTCAAAGCAGCACTTTGTGAAGGAAGTACCACTTTGGCATGTCCAGATGGTATCCATTTTCGACAGTGCTTTCCTATGCCCAAATAACCATCCTCCACCAAATGCCAGCTCAATCCATTCATTATTTTGAGCCCAACTTCAACATTCGTATTTATGTCCAGTGTGGTACTTTGCAAAGTACCACCTAGGCTCCTCCTTTTGAGGTTAAAATTTGTGAAGACGGTATTCTTAGTAACTGATCATCCTCAGCCAAAACTCATGCCCATTAGCCATGTGTATTTCCCGTAGCGCAAATCAAACACTTGGCTGCTTATTCATGTTTGAGCATCGATAGGTCTCCTCGTGAGAACCTTATGTTGTGATTTTCTTCCTAGCACCTACCTGGGGAGTGCCCAACCCACTAGACATGCCTAGGCCGCCCAGAACACATGGCAACTCCACGGTCACGTGATGACCACGCGGCGGGCATGCGAGCTTACACGCTCTAGAGTTGGGGCCCTCGCCAGCGTCCAAACCTCGATGTCTCGCCATCAAACCATGTATTTCTTATTAAATAGATACTTATTTACCTAGAAATTATTTTTGGAAAAAAATAAAGAGCAAACTATGAGGCAACTGCAGTTCAAATTTGACCCGCTTCCAACTAAATCGACGGGAATTTGTCTTTTTCACCAGAGGTGGATCAAAAAATTTGACACCCAACCATTTTTTCAATTGTGCATTAAATATGGCCTAGTATTTTATAAAATTGATTAGGTCCAATTTTGCAACAAATATATGGTAGGTCCTTCACAAAAAAACTCATTTCGGGCACTCGGAAAATGGAAAATGAATTTTCCGTGCAAAGAAAATGAAAACTCCCTTAGGCAACATTGCTTGGAATTCCAAGATGCACCCTTCTGTACAATATGAGATTATTTGAACAGACTATGCCATGAATGTGGCCATAAGATTCATAATTTGGCTTGAAAGCCATGAATCTTCACACTTGGTAGCTCATTTCTGAGCAAACTTTTTTAAAATAGTTACCGTATTACAAGTTTATTATTTTTCCTGGAAACTTGGTCACATATAATGACACAACGCAAAGGTTTTCCAATTTTTTGATTTTTTTTGAATTTTTATGCCCGTTCCAAAATGCGGTCAAAACGACGGGTTGACCGTTCCTATCTAGTGGTTGAATCTTGGAATTTTTTTGGTGTTTCTCTGATAAAATAGATACTTATGTACCTAGAAATGATTTTTGGAAAAAATAAAGAGCAAACTACGAGGTAGCTGCAGTTCAAATTTGACCCGCTTCCAACTAAATCGACAGGAATTTGTCTTTTTCACCAGAGGTGGATCAAAACTTTTGACACCCAACCATTTTGTCAATTGTGCATTAAATATGACCTAGTATTTCATAAAATTGATTGGGTCCAATTTTGCAACAAATATATGGTAGGTCCTTCACAAAAAAAACATATTTCGGGCACTCGGAAAATGGAAAATGAATTTTCCGTGCAAAGAAAATGAAAACTCCCTTAGGCAACATTGCTTGGAATTCCAAGATGCACCCTTGTGCACAATATGAGATCATTTGAACAGACTATGCCATGAATGTGGCCATAAGATCGATGATTTGACTTGAAAGCCATGAATCTTCACATTTGAGAGCTCATTTCTGAGAACACTTTTTTAAAATAATTACTGTATTACAAGTTTATTATTTTTCCTGGAAACTTGGTCACATAAAATGACACAATGTGAAGGTTTTCCAATTTTTTGATTTTTTTGAATTTTTATGCCCGTTTCAAAATGCGGTCAATACGACGGGCTTGACCGTTCCTATCTAGTGGTTGAATCTTGGAGATTTTTTGGTGTTTCTCTAATTAAACAGATACTTATGTACCTTGAAATGATTTTTGGAAAAAATAAAGAGCAAACTACGAGGCAGCTGCAGTTCAAATTTTACCCGCTTCCAACTGAATCGACGGGAATTTGTCTTTTTCACCAGAGCTGGATCAAAACTTTTGACACCCAACCATTTTGTCAATTGTGCATTAAATATGGCCTAGTATTTCATAAAATTGATTAGGTCCAATTTTGCAACAAATATATGGTAGGTCCTTCACAAAAAGAACACATTTCGGGCACTCGGAAAATGGAAAATGAATTTTCCGTGCAAAGAAAATGAAAACTCCCTTAGGCAACATTGTTTGGAATTCCAAGATGCACCCTTGTGCACAATATGAGATCATTAGAACAGACTATGCCATGAATGTGGCCATAAGATTGATCATTTGACTTGAAAGCCATGAGTCTTCACACTTGATAGCTCATTTCTGAGAACACTTTTTTAAAATAATACCGTATTACAAGTTTATTATTTTTCCTGGAAACTTGTTCACATATAATGACACAATGCAAAGGTTTTGCAATTTTTTGATTTTTTTTTGAATTTTTTATTCCCGTTTCAAAATGCGGTCAAAACGACGGGGTTGACCGTTCCTATGTAGTGGTTGAATCTTGGAATTTTTTTGGTGTTTCTCTGATTAAACAGATACTTATGTACCTAGAAATGATTTTTGGAAAAAAATAAAGAGCAAACTACGAGGCAGCTGCAGTTCAAATTTGACCCGCTTCCAACTGAATCGACGGGAATTTGTCTTTTTCACCAGAGGTGGATCAAAACTTTTGATACCCAACCATTTTGTCAATTGTGCATTAAATATGGCCTAGTATTTCATAAAATTGATTAGGTCCAATTTTGCAACAAATATATGGTAGGTCCTTCACAAAAAGAACACATTTCGGGCACTCAGAAAATGGAAAATGAATTTTCCGTGCAAAGAAAATGAAAAGTCCCTTAGGCAACATTGTTTGGAATTCCAACATGCACCCTTGTGCACAATATGAGATCATTTAAGCAGACTATGCCATGAATGTGGCCATAAGATTGATCATTTGACTTGAAAGCCATGAATCTTCACACTTGATAGTTAATTTCTGAGAACACTTTTTTAAAATAATTAATGTATTACAAGTTTATTATTTTTCCTGGAAACTTGGTCACACATAATGACACAATGCGAAGGTTTTCCAATTTTTTGATATTTTTTGAATTTTTTATGCCCTTTTCAAAATGCGGTCAAAACGACGGGCTTGACCGTTCCTATCTAGTGGTTGAATCTTGGAAATTTTTTTGGTGTTTCTCTGATTAAACAGATACTTATGTACCTAGAAATGATTTTTGGAAAAAATAAAGAGCAAACTACGAGGCACCTGCAGTTCAAATTTTACCCGCTTCCAGCTGAATTGACGGGAATTTGTCTTTTTCACCAGAGGTGGATCAAAACTTTTGACACCCAACCATTTTGTCAATTATGCATTAAATATGGCCTAGTATTTTATAAAATTGATTAGGTCCAATTTTGCAACAAATATATGGTAGGTCCTTCACAAAGAAACTCATTTTGGGCACTCGGAAAATGGAAAGTGAATTTTTCATGCAAAGAAAATGAAAACTCCCTTAGGCAACATTGTTTGGAATTCCAAGATGCACCCTTTGTGCACAATATGAGATCATTTGAACAAACTATGCCATGAATGTGGCCATAAGATTGATCATTTGCCTTGAAAGCCATGAATCTTCACACTTGATAGCTCATTTCTGAGAACACTTTTTTAAAATAATTACCATATTACAAGTTTATTATTTTTCCTGGAAACTTGGTCACATATAATGACACAATGTGAAGGTTTTCCAATTTTTTGATTTTTTCTCAATTCTTTATGCCCTTTTCAAAATGCGGTCAAAACGACGGGCTTGACCATTCCTATCTAGTGGTTGAATCTTGGAATTTTTTTTGGTGTTTCTCTGATTAAATAGGTACTTATGTACCTAGAAATGATTTTTGGGAAAAATAAAGAGCAAACTATAAGGCAGCTGCAGTTCAAATTTGACCCGTTTCCAGCTGAATCGGCGGAAATTTGTCTTTTTCACCAGAGGTGGATCAAAACTTTTTACACCCAACCATTTTGTCAATTGTGCATTAAATATGACCTAGTATTTCATAAAATTGATTGGGTCCAATTTTGCAACAAATATATGGTAGGTCCTTCACAAAAAAAACATATTTCGGGCACTCGGAAAATGGAAAATGAATTTTCCGTGCAAAGAAAATGAAAACTCCCTTAGGCAACATTGCTTGGAATTCCAAGATGCACCCTTGTGCACAATATGAGATCATTTGAACAGACTATGCCATGAATGTGGCCATAAGATTGATGATTTGACTTGAAAGCCATGAATCTTCACATTTGAGAGCTCATTTCTGAGAACACTTTTTTAAAATAATTACTGTATTACAAGTTTATTATTTTTCCTGGAAACTTGGTCACATAAAATGACACAATGTGAAGGTTTTCCAATTTTTTGATTTTTTTGAATTTTTATGCCCGTTTCAAAATGCGGTCAATACGACGGGCTTGACCGTTCCTATCTAGTGGTTGAATCTTGGAGATTTTTTGGTGTTTCTCTAATTAAACAGATACTTATGTACCTTGAAATGATTTTTGGAAAAAATAAAGAGCAAACTACGAGGCAGCTGCAGTTCAAATTTTACCCGCTTCCAACTGAATCGACGGGAATTTGTCTTTTTCACCAGAGCTGGATCAAAACTTTTGACACCCAACCATTTTGTCAATTGTGCATTAAATATGGCCTAGTATTTCATAAAATTGATTAGGTCCAATTTTGCAACAAATATATGGTAGGTCCTTCACAAAAAGAACACATTTCGGGCACTCGGAAAATGGAAAATGAATTTTCCGTGCAAAGAAAATGAAAACTCCCTTAGGCAACATTGTTTGGAATTCCAAGATGCACCCTTGTGCACAATATGAGATCATTAGAACAGACTATGCCATGAATGTGGCCATAAGATTGATCATTTGACTTGAAAGCCATGAGTCTTCACACTTGATAGCTCATTTCTGAGAACACTTTTTTAAAATAATACCGTATTACAAGTTTATTATTTTTCCTGGAAACTTGTTCACATATAATGACACAATGCAAAGGTTTTGCAATTTTTTGATTTTTTTTTGAATTTTTTATTCCCGTTTCAAAATGCGGTCAAAACGACGGGGTTGACCGTTCCTATGTAGTGGTTGAATCTTGGAATTTTTTTGGTGTTTCTCTGATTAAACAGATACTTATGTACCTAGAAATGATTTTTGGAAAAAAATAAAGAGCAAACTACGAGGCAGCTGCAGTTCAAATTTGACCCGCTTCCAACTGAATCGACGGGAATTTGTCTTTTTCACCAGAGGTGGATCAAAACTTTTGACACCCAACCATTTTGTCAATTGTGCATTAAATATGGCCTAGTATTTCATAAAATTGATTAGGTCCAATTTTGCAACAAATATATGGTAGGTCCTTCACAAAAAGAACACATTTCGGGCACTCAGAAAATGGAAAATGAATTTTCCGTGCAAAGAAAATGAAAAGTCCCTTAGGCAACATTGTTTGGAATTCCAACATGCACCCTTGTGCACAATATGAGATCATTTAAGCAGACTATGCCATGAATGTGGCCATAAGATTGATCATTTGACTTGAAAGCCATGAATCTTCACACTTGATAGTTAATTTCTGAGAACACTTTTTTAAAATAATTAATGTATTACAAGTTTATTATTTTTCCTGGAAACTTGGTCACACATAATGACACAATGCGAAGGTTTTCCAATTTTTTGATATTTTTTGAATTTTTTATGCCCTTTTCAAAATGCGGTCAAAACGACGGGCTTGACCGTTCCTATCTAGTGGTTGAATCTTGGAAATTTTTTTGGTGTTTCTCTGATTAAACAGATACTTATGTACCTAGAAATGATTTTTGGAAAAAATAAAGAGCAAACTACGAGGCACCTGCAGTTCAAATTTTACCCGCTTCCAGCTGAATTGACGGGAATTTGTCTTTTTCACCAGAGGTGGATCAAAACTTTTGACACCCAACCATTTTGTCAATTATGCATTAAATATGGCCTAGTATTTTATAAAATTGATTAGGTCCAATTTTGCAACAAATATATGGTAGGTCCTTCACAAAGAAACTCATTTTGGGCACTCGGAAAATGGAAAGTGAATTTTTCATGCAAAGAAAATGAAAACTCCCTTGGGCAACATTGTTTGGAATTCCAAGATGCACCCTTTGTGCACAATATGAGATCATTTGAACAAACTATGCCATGAATGTGGCCATAAGATTGATCATTTGCCTTGAAAGCCATGAATCTTCACACTTGATAGCTCATTTCTGAGAACACTTTTTTAAAATAATTACCGTATTACAAGTTTATTATTTTTCCTGGAAACTTGGTCACATATAATGACACAATGTGAAGGTTTTCCAATTTTTTGATTTTTTCTCAATTCTTTATGCCCTTTTCAAAATGCGGTCAAAACGACGGGCTTGACCATTCCTATCTAGTGGTTGAATCTTGGAATTTTTTTGGTGTTTCTCTGATTAAATAGGTACTTATGTACCTAGAAATGATTTTTGGGAAAAATAAAGAGCAAACTATAAGGCAGCTGCAGTTCAAATTTGACCCGTTTCCAGCTGAATCGGCGGAAATTTGTCTTTTTCACCAGAGGTGGATCAAAACTTTTTACACCCAACCATTTTGTCAATTGTGCATTAAATATGTACTAGTATTTTAGAAAATTTATTTGGTACAATTTTGCAACAAATATATTATAGGTCCTTCACAAAAAAACTTATTTTGGGCACTCAAAAAATGATTAAAAATAGCTAGAAATATAAAAATGCATGCAAATTGGCGATCATCCAAAAAATGTGGTCTAACTTCAAAGAAAAATTTAGTTGTGCCGTTTTGCAAAATATTTTTGATAGCTGCTTCACAAAACAACCATAGTTTTAGTACATGGAAACTATTTTAAACCATAAATTTTCTGAGCCAATCAGGGCTCATCCCACGGATCACCCCCCCTTAGCCAATCTGAATCGTCCGTTCTAGCCGGTCTGAACCGTCCACCTCTCAGCAGCCTAATCCTAACCCTAGCAGCCCGCGCCCACCTCTCTCTCCCCCTCTCCGCCGCCTCTCTCTTTCCCCTTCTCCTCGATCCAGATCCAGCCCGTGCCCCGTCCTCGGCCGCCGCCCCGTGCCCTGCCGCAGCCACGACATCACTCCCACAGTCGCCGCTCCACCCTCACCGTCGACGACCTATGCCGCCACCCACCCCACCGCCGCCCTCACTCTCCCCTTGCCCCCTAGTC